>NW_027512702.1:0-300000 GCF_048772815.1 Callospermophilus lateralis
GAATCCCATACAATCCACAGGGACAATGCATAGTGAAAGAGCACATGAAACTATTAAAATGTACTTATTAAAGCAAAAAGACGCAATTGGGAAGGGGTATGAATTCCCCAAAGATAAACTTAAAATAACCCTTTTTACTCTAAACTTTTTAAATTTGGATTCATCAGGACTTAGTGCTGCGGAAAAGCATATGTGTCCAAAAAATGTGCATAAGTTCAAGGTACTTTGGAAGGATATTCTAACAGGACAACAGAAATGTCCTGACCCAATTATTGTCTGGACTCGGGGGTCTTTTTCTGTGTTTCTACAGGGAGAACAGCAGCCGATTTAAATAACAGAGAGATTAACTAAGGTCCTGACCCAGAGATTGCCTGGAGTCGGGAGTCTCTTTATGTGTTTCCACAGGGAGAACAGCAGCCAAATTGGATTCCAGAGAGATTAACTAAAGTACTGACCCAGTGATTGTCTGGAGTCAGGGGTCTGTTTGTGTGTTTCCACAGGAAGAACAACAGCCGATTTGGATTTCAGAGAGATTAACTAAAGCGATTTCTATAGACCAAAATAAGATGATTTGGCTCAAATCCATAACAGCTGATATCCAAAACTCCAATTTCACTATCCTTACATCTGTGACAGAACAGGGATGCTTTTTTCAATATCTATTTTGTTATTGCCCTTTCCCGTATCATGAAGTTTTATTTGTTTTTTTGAGCTCATTGAGACCTAGGTTAATGTTTTGCTGATCAGTTCTATATTTTGACTATAGAGTTTTTAAACATTGCACTGGTGATTTCACCTGTGAAAAGTTATAAGGCCTTTACTATTATGTTATTTGTTGTATGTATTATATTATGTGTGCACACTTGTGTTTTGTGTTATATGTTTGAATGTACGTATGTCCATATATCATATATGATGAGTGCTCATAAAAAAATGTATGCAAATATTTTTTTATTCACGTGATCTAAATGGTTTAATTTAAATTGGGTAAACAACTGTTGAGCATTGTTTTAATATGTGAACAAAAAAGGAAGTTAACAGACCTGTTTGTTTACTTCATCTTTTCATTTCATTATATTTAATAATTCTCTTCAAAATAATGTAAATTTTTAAGAAAATTATTTTCTTTTAGTGCCTTCTGGAGTGTTAAATAATTTTCCTTTACCCATTATTGCCAGAATTTCTATCTTCATACCAGTGCCGTTGAAGTCAAAGATAAAACCAATCTACAGATTCTGCAATACCCATCCCTGAAATTCTTGCAGAACTTGTCAGGACTATGTATCACTTTTATGCATTGTGAACTCTCTCTTGGTGAAGCCACTTGTGGTAGTGTTGGGGTATATATGCTGACGCTATCAGCAGTGGTACAATTTTTCCAAAAGTAGCCATCAATTGGCTTGGTGTGTCTTCCTTATTCTCACTTGATAGAGGTCAGAAACCTTACAGAGGAAGGGGAAAGACTTCATCCACAATGACTGCTCTTTTAGCCATTTTGGTTTTGGATGCACACGTGATATCTTCCTTTAGATCCATCCATCTAAGAATCTAAGCAACAGCCTCACACAGGGCCAAGAGGCTGATTCAGACACATCCCTTTCCAAAGCAATTAAGCAAAGAGCCACAGGTGATGCCCATTCATTTGCATTTGAAAACTGTTTTCTTCAGGTTTCACAAAGGGGTGGCATGTGGGAAAGACCTTCCTGACATTCAGGGCAACAGAACAATTGTTAAGCAAAAGGCCCAAACAGGGTTTCTCCACTGAGACATTAGTAGTCACACTGATATCTGAGTTTTCTGAGATGCTCGCCATTCCCTTCAGCTATCCACTACATGGCCATGTCACAGAGCTTGGAGGTGGCACATATCTTGGATACAAAACCATGAGCCTCTTCTGGAGAGTGGCCAGATTTCAGGAAGAAAACAGGAACTTAGGAAGATAGCAGGTGTTGCCCATCAATAAGGCAAGCTGCATTCCATTTATAAATTGGGCAGGATGAATGCTGGGAAGCTTTCTACTAGTCAGGACACATCCATTGATGCATTCTCTTTTCTAATATCTACAACCACGGACACAGTGGGGTACACAGACACAGAAACACTCGCATTGTCAAACGACTTACTAGAAATAGTTCACTCCAAACAAAACAAACCGCATTTCCTACCTATTCTCAGAACATGAGACAAAACCACAAACCCTCACCCACACAAACAAAGGCCCCTTCTTCCCCCAAGTAGGTCTGTGAATATCTGGAGTGTTCTCTGACTGTGGGGCATTCTAGGTTGCCCCGAAATGGCCTGTCCTGTCTCAGATCTGGTGTCCTTAACCAACTCTCTGAAGTTGTCAGGAGCCAGCGGTGAGTCACTACCTTCTTTCTCAGGAAAGGCCCCTCTTCAGAGCTTTCCTTCCATTTGGCCATGCAAACAGGATGGTCCAAAGTAGGTACCAAGAAAGACTGACTCTGTTATCTAGAATTCCAAAAATTGAGACCACTGGGACTGGGACATGGACTGGCACTGTTTGACTGGCTTTTTGTATCCCAAGATCAGAGAGTTTCTTCCCCAAGGAAGTGAGGTGAGGTTACTTCCATGAGGAACTGAATGAGTTCACTGCCTTGGCAACCACTTTGTACTAAGAGTTGCTTCCAAGGGTCCCATGAGATGGATGCTGTCCCTGCTTCCTGTGACACTTTCACAAGTTAGAATGGTATATCAACCACAGGCACCCGGGAACAGCTCTCCACACAGGTCTCATTTGGTCCATCTTCTCTACATTAACAATAGAAAGGCTGATTCAGATACAACCCTTCATCCTGACCAGGTTGTTTGCCATGGAAGATGAATTTTGCTGTATCAGGTTTTTCAGAGGTGCCTATATCTTCTTCAGTGATAATTTCTGCATGGAGCTTTGAGGTTCTCTGCAGGTGGAAGATCCCCAGCATTCCTGTATTGTAAGACAAACTCTGTCCCTGCTCTTCTGTAAAGTTAGATTGAGGTAACAGTGTATGGTTAGGGTTAATAACAGGTTTGATTTGGGTTAGGAATCGTTCTGCTGAATGAATAATGGTATTGGGAACCTGTGATGTGTATAAGAATACATAGGTGAAATATATGTATGAAAACAGAAATCTAAGTAACATTTGAAGCCCAGAAGGGCACTGGGCCCTTGATTGGGATACTTAGGTTTGAATAAATCGATATACAATGGCATAGGACCTTGTACCTTGGAAAATTGAATGTAGAAGAGAACATCCAGTCCAAAAGGATAGTCGGTAGTGAAAGGTTATTAAAATAGTTAATTGTCACTTCCTGTTTTTCTGTATGCTTAACAAAACACTGTTGAAATCTTGAGAACTGTTTGCTAATCTTGTTCCCAGAATGTACTGTCCCCTACTGCCAAACTGTAGAATATGCTCCCTCACCAGGTTGCATGTAAACCGCCCACTCGCCCTTACCCATCAGTATACTTCCTCCCTGACCTCTCAAGGAAAGTAAATAATCCCTGCTTAAACTGTTGTCAGGGCTCTCTGCTCTATTCAAGTGAGCTCTGAGCCCCAGCATGCTGGACCCCAAATAAACCCTTTGCTGTTGCATGAGACAGTCTCTTGGTGGTCTCTTCCTCTGACACTCGCCGGACCTTTACATATTGACGTTCCACCGAGTTCCGTCACTGGCAGACGAGAGACCCCAAAGGGCTCCTCTCGGAGCAAGTAAGGCACCTCTTTCTGGTTTCAGTATTCATGTTAGGGCTTGGCAATATCGCTTGCGATGAAGAGCCTGAGTTCTCTCCGACTTTGGCTGAGAGACCTCTCACAGAGACACAGGGCACCTCCCTGGGGGACGCCGCAGAGGACTCAGGAAATCAAGGAACAATTGTCTCCTCGATTCAGTGATATTTTGTTTCGGATTCGGTATTGCCATCCCATCGGGTTTTGCTGTCTACTGATTCCTGGTCTCAGTGATGTACGTCCATTGCCTGTCTTTATGGTCTTGTTATATCTGTGTTGTGTGTCGTTGCATTTAGTTTGTGTATCGTTCATCATGGGACAGAGCACTTCAATGCCTCTGTCTCTGACCCTTAATCACTGGACCAAAGTTCGCTTAAGAGCTCAGAATCTTTCTTTTTCAGTAAAACTCCGGACCGGCCAGAATCTCTGAGCCTCAGAATGTCCCACCTTTGGAGTCGGATGGCCACTAGAAAGATCTTTCTACTTCCCACTAATTTAAAAAATCAGAGATATTGTCTTTCAGCTGGGCCCACATAGCCATCCAGATCAACAGCCATATACCTTAAATTGGTAGGACCTCTGCAAATCTCCTCCTCCATGGGTGAAGCCTTTCCTTGCCCCTGCCCCTACTCCTATTGCTTCCCCCACGATCTCTCAAACCCTCTGCTCATCCTCCTACTCCACCCTCTGTTCTCCCTGAATCACAAGATTTGACTCTACTGGACTCTCCTCCCCCTCCTTATCCCCTCTCCTCTTCCCCCAACCACCAACACACTCTAAGTGATTCCCTTGCAGCTGACTCAGCCTCTTCGCCATTGGAGGAAGCTAAGCTGGCCCAGGGCCCTCCAGATAACTCCCCCGTGGCACACACAGACCTCCTCCCCTGGAGGAAGATGGCCCGGATAAAGGAACTCGCTGGCTGTGAATCATTGAAAACCCTGTAACTCCCGTGATGCTCCCCCTATGTCCCTACGGGCCAATGATTGACGACAACAATGGGGGAAAATTGCAAGCCTACCAGTATTGGCCTTTCTCCTCTTCAGACCTATATAACTGAAAAAATAACAATTCCCCTTTTTCCGAGGACCCTACCCGGCTCACAGGTCTGGTTGAATCATTGATGTTTTCATACCCGCCTGCTTGGAATGACTGTCAACAACTTTTAGGGACTCTCTTCATGACAGAGGAACAAAAGAGAATCCTCCTGGAAGCTAGAAAAAATGTCCTCGGACCAGATGGGAGACCGACACATCTTCCCAACATAATCAAAGCCAGCTTTCCTTGAAGCGACCAAACTGGATCCTCAACACATTTGAAGGTAAGAAAGCATCTGTCCACTTTTCGCTGGGTTCCAAATAATTTGGCCAAGGTAAGAGAGATTATTCGAGGGCCTAATGAATCTCTCTCTATGTTTCTAGAGAGAATTATGGAGGCATATAGAAGATATACACCTTTCAATCCTCAGGCAGGGGATCAAAAAGCATCTGTCACAATGGCCTTTATTGGGCAAGCTGCCCTAAATATTAAAAGAAAGTTACAATACTTAGATGGATTACAAGATATGATTTTGGGAGATTTAGTCAGAGAAGCCGAGAAAGTATACTATAAGAGAGAAACTGAGGAAGAGAAGGGAGCAAAGGGAGGATAAAAGAAACAAAAGACAGACTACGGCGTTGACTAAGGTCCTGGTCAGAACACCAAAAGGGCCAGAAATTAAGAAATAGGGAGACAGGAAGAGATACCTGGTCCCATGCCCGAGGCCATCCCTGGCCTCAAATCAATGTGCCTATTCTAAAGAAAAAGGACACTGGGCCCACGAGTGCCCTAGAAAGAGACAGCCATGCCAGCCAGCCATTCTGACTCTGGAGGATGACTACAAAAGTTGGGGCTCAGATCCCCTCCCTGAGTTCGGGGTAACATTTGAAGTGAAGGGGACCCCAGTAAACTTTGAAGTGGATACAGGGGCAATATACTCAGCCCATAAGGCTCCATTGGGCCCTCTATCAAATAAAAGGTCTACTGGCTGCACCATGTCAGTCACAAGGCATTTGGAAGCCAATGGAAGATCCACATGTCCCACCACAGATGTTTTATCACACACTTTCATAACACTGCTCTAGTCCCACTACTCACCAGCCTCCAACTTACTGGCATCTCTGTTCTACACCATTTTCTTGAAACCCAGTCAATCAAGGCACTGTCTGGTATACTCATGATCATCAAGAGGACATCCCAAGGTTCTCCAGTTTTAGCTGGTCATGGGAATTTCAAAAATTTTATGATAATTTTTCAGCAATATTTCACGGATGAATTTGGAGGCACTGTGGGTTTCAATTCATTCAGGAACAATTAAATGCTGAGGAAGCTAATTTCAGTAAACTCTGGAGCACTCTCACAGGCAAGGCTTCCCAAAAAGTGCCCAAAAAGTAACATGAAACCAGGCCCATTGAGGTCTACAAAGCGAGGTCCATGTGTGTTTTCAATCTCAATTATGGCTGCCAAGTTTTTCAGAATTAAATCATGTGATATCTTGGCTGAGATTCCCAGTGTTCTTTGGAAAGCCAACCTGGGCCTAGACCTCGGGTTCCAAGGTTACCTCTCATGCCTGGCCTCCTAAAATCCCATCACAATTCATGGCAATACTTCTCTGAGTTCAGTTCCAGACCTCAGTCTGTAAGGGGAATCACACCAGAGTTCAAGCCCAGATGGACCCAGTCAACTCTTCCGTGACACAAATGAATACAATTAAAACCAAAATACTCCCACACGTCCCTCATCTTCTTCCATATAAACACTCATCATAAACTCTGCCTGAGGTTTCCATGAGGGGCACAGCCCAAGACAGTGTCCAAAATAAGCATCCTTGCACCTCATTTGCATACCTTCAGGGTGGCCTGGACACCATTACTGTGAACCAGGAGTAAACAAATAGGCTTGCCGTTAATAAAATTCCAATTCTCCAATTTGAGGCCTACTGACTTAGGGGTTAGATTCTTTATGTGAATTGGAGTCATGAGAAAACCCAAGCACCTATGGGCTAGCCTCTGCAGGTTGTGAAGAACTCATTTGACACAAAGGATCTCTATTCTCACTTGATGGAGGTCAGGAACCTTACAGAGAAAGGCGAGAGGCTTCATTCCAATGACTGCTCTTTTGGCCATTTTGGTTTTGGATTCACACATGGGATCTTTCTTTAGATACATCAGGTGCTGAGAATCTAAGCCACAGCCGCACACATGGCCAAGGGGCTGATTCAGACACATCCCTTTCCAAAGCAATTAAGAAAAGAGCCAAAGGTGATTCCCTTCATTTCCATTTGAAAACTGTTTTCTCCAGGCTTCACAAAGGTGTGGCCTGAGTCAAAGACCTTCCTGACATTCAGTGCAACAGAACAATAAGTAAGCAAAAGGCAAAAAGCAGGGTTACTCCACTGAGACTTTCCTGGTCACCCTGATATGTGAGTTTTCTGAGATGCTCGCCATTCTCTTCAGCTCTCCAGTACATGGCCATGTCACAGAGCTTGGAGGTGGTACATATCTTGGACACAAAACCATGAGCCTATTCTGGAGAGTGGCCAGAATTCAGGAAGAAAACACCAACTTAGGAAGATAGCAGGTGTTGCCCATCGATAAGACAAGGTGCAGTCCATTCACAAATATTGCAGGATAAATTTTGGGAAGATTTATACTAGACAGGACACATCCATTAATGCATTCTCTTTTCTAATGTCAACAACAACAGACACAGACATAGAAAGACTCGGCTTGTCAAAAACTTAGTAGAAACAGTCCAATCCAACCAAACAAACCACCTTTCCTACCTATTCTCAGAACATGAGACAAAACCACAAACACACACCAACTACCACAAAGGCACATCCTTTCCCCAAGTAGGTCTGTGACTATCCGGGGTGTCCTCTGAATGGTGGGCCATACTATGATTCCCGAAAATGGCCTGTCCTCTCTCAGATCTGGTTTTCTTGGCCAACTCTGTGAAGTTGTCAGGAAAAAGTGGTGAGGCACTACCTGCTTTCTCAAGAAAAGTCCCTCTCCAGAGCTCTCCTGGCATTTGCCTTCCTCACATCAGTAGGTACCAAGAAAGACTGACTCTGTCCTTGGAAAATCAAAACAATGAGCCCACTGGGACTGGGACTAGGACTACTTTTGGCTGCCTGGCTTCTTCGATACCAAGATCAGAGAGTTCCATCACCAAGGAAATGAGGTATGTCACTTTCTTGGAACTGAATGAGGTCACTGCCTTGGAAACCACTTTGTCCTAACTGTTGCTTCCAAGGCTACCATGAGATGGAGTTTGCCCCTACTTTCTGTGACACTTTCACAAGTTAGAATGGTATATCAACTATAGGCACCCGGGAACAGCTTTCCACACAGGCCTGGTCAGGTCAGTCTTCTCTGCAATAAGAAGAGAGAGGCTGATTCAGACACATCCCGTCATCCTGACCAGGTTGCTCGCCATGGAAGATGAATTTTGCTCTCTCAGGACCTTCATACCTGCCTACATCTTCTCCAGGTATCATTTCTGAATGGACCTTTGAGGTTCTCAGCAGGTGGAAGGTCCCCTGCTTTCCTGTATTGTAAGAACCACTCTGTCCCTGCTCTTCTGTAAAATGAGATTGAAGGAACAGTGTATGTTTAGGGTTAATAACTGGTTTGATTTTTGTTAGGAATTATTCTGTGTGATGAATAATGGTATTGGGAACCTACGATATTTACAAGAATATAGATGTGAAATAGAAGTATGAAAACAGAAATCTAGGTATGATTTGAAGCCCAGAAGGTCATTGGGCCCTTGATTGGGATAGTTAGCTTTGAATTATGTTCTGCACAGTTGTCTAAGTTAAATCGATATACAATGGCATAGGACCTTGTACCTTGGATGACTGAATGTAGAAGAGAATATCTAGTCAAAAAGGGATAGTAGGTAGGATTAGGAAGATATTTGGTAGGTTTAGGAAGAAGAGTGAGTATAGGATTTGGACCAAAAGTTCTTTAGTAATAGGGTTTTAGTTAGAGAGTGAATGTAAATGTCAGCACATATGACGAGTCAGTCACTATGATGAGCTGTGGAAAATATGTAGAAAAGCAGATATCAATAGTGACATTACGAAATCAGGCAAAGTATATAGTGAGTGATAGGATTAGACATTTTCAACAGGGTTGAGTTTGAATACATAATCCTTGCAAGAAACAAATATGTAGTCACCAATAGGATTGACATTTGAGAGCATTAGGCAACCTGGACATGGATGTTTTTAGTAATTCATGTTCACATTACATTTAGGCTTTGGTACAATCATAGTGTGACCTTTACATTTTTGTCCAGATTATTACTGTGATAAAATGTATATGTAGATCAGGTGACATGAGTATTTCTACCACCATTTCTGGGAGCAATATATTGAAGACATAAAATTCGTATTGGGGGTACAAAGAGGTGTACCCTGTGTCTATGAATATGGAGATAAAGCATGAATAGACCATACTTATATTGATATACAATCATTCATTACAACCGGTTATACATCTAATGATAATATTAGTTTTTTGGTTTATCATGAAGAGTTTGTGAGTTTTGCTACAAAAGTGATTATGGAAATTGAAAATAATGTGTTTGGAAAGAATTCTCATGAAAAGACCTGTCAAGAAACCCTGACAATACATGCGTTCTGAAGCAGGAAGTGATTAAATTTGAAACAAATGCCTATCAATTTGTGAATTGTGGATGAAATTCATATCCTATGATGTGCAAAAACTGAAGAAATAATATTGTACCAGTGTTGAATAAAAATGAACGTCCAATTACATATCATGTCCCATAGGAATCTACTTGCATTGATGTTAGACGGGGTCAGTTACTGTAGAATTATTAGGATTTGTATGCACCAGTCACTGAAGTTAGTTTTCCGTACTAGGAAACAAATATGTATTTCAGGTGGATGAATATTTCTGGGAATAATCTTGTATAAATTTCATTATAAATCCACATACATGAACATGAATGAATTTAGAGAGTGTATATAGGACACATATATTTTATATTTTGAAAAATCTGTGGAGTGTGCATATATATATATATATATATATATATATATATATATATATATATATATACACACACGCACAAAGAGAGACATTAAATAGTAGCAATATATATTCCAATCCAAATTCATCATTAAATATATATCATTCACAGATGCAAAAATATTTATTTTACTGAACATAAGTTTATGTATAATGTTCTTCAAATAGGAAGCTACCCTATATGTTGAATTTTAGTTCCAACAGCGTTTAAGAGGAGTGATCTCTTCTCACAATTTTTAACTTCCAAGTCAGCCACCTCACAAAAATGTACGTGTGATACCTGTTAGGATTCTATATGTGCATATAAATATACATGTGTGAATTGGCTACAGAGAAAGGGAAAAAATAAATCACATATTTTTTAACTTTAAAAACACATGGAAAATTATTTCAATTAAAAATTGAATAGATTTATAACTCCTACCTTATATAATGCAAAAGGCAAGTCCAACTATACAACATGCCTCCTCTGAACTGCTTGTATTTCTATTCTGTTTGGGTTTTTTTCTCCATTATATTAGGAAGAGTATTCTGAGTCTAGTAGGTGTGTGTTAGTGTCAGGGATTCAGTATTTCAAAAGGAAAATTGGAAAAGTAATCCAATGTGTATGCAAATATGTGCTGCAAAAATATCCTAGCACTCTAATCCAGAACAATGCCTTCACATTACCTTCTCCCCAAGTAAGCCACAATTGGAGGAGAAGAGTTAGAAAATCAGTGAATGTATATCTGGAATGGAAAATGCTCTGGAGTTCACAACCTTGGAGGTGGTAGAGGAGTTTCCAAAAGTAAGGGACAGGGTAAACACTCCACAAACATGGACCTATGCTGGCCTTCAAACTTTTTGAGAAACTGCCTCTGAGGTTGGGTACTTGAAAAATATGTTGTTGTCAGGATATTTGGCTTCTTTTGTAGTGAGACCATCAAAGCTTGGTCTGCATCCCTGTGCCCTGGAGGACATGGTTTCTTATTTTCCAATGAACATGAGGCAGCTGTGCTGAATTCTCTCTTTATAGGTAAACTGTGTCCACTGGGGACTAAGTGTCTCCCCGTGTGAACTGTGAAGCCATTTGGTCCTCCTCCACTTTTTGTGGTGTTTTTTGAGGCTGCACTGGGAGTTTGGTATTTGCCTTACAAAATACAAGGAGCTCAACTGGGACACAGTACTTGAGGGAGTTCTGTCACGTGTGGTGGGTCATGATCTGCAGGAGAATGCACCAACCATGCTTCTATCCATCATAGCTTGCCCCATTGCCCCCTTGTCCATATCAACCTGATTCTGAACATTGGCCTGAATCCTAATCATATAACAAGATGTCTTCACATATAAGGGTCTGCTTGCTGCATCATGTAAGTCAAGAGCCATTTGGAATCCAATGGTAGATCCTCATGGCCCTACCACTGATGTTTTATCACACAACTGCCCACCACTGCTGTAGACCCACTAGTCAGCAGGCTCCAACTTACTGCCATCTCTGTTCTACACCGTTTTCTTGTAACTCAGTCAATAAAGGCACTGTTTGCTATACTCATGATCAGCAACAGGACATCCAAAGTTTCTCCAGTGCCACATGGTCACGGGAATTTCAAAAATTTCATGTTATTTATCTAGCCATTTTTCAAGCATGAAGTTGGAGGCACTGTGGGTTTCAATTCATTCAGTAACCATTAAAAGTTGAGGAAGCTCATTTCAATGAAAGGTCTGGAGAAATCTCAGAGCCAAGGCTTCCCAAAGAGTGGCTAAAATGTCACAGGAAGCCAGGCCCATTGAGGTCTACAATGTGAGGACCATGTGTGTTTTGACTTTCAACTATGGCTGCCTTGTCTTTAAGAATAAAATCATGTGATATCCTGCCTGAGATTCCCAGTGCTCTGTGGAAATCCACCCTGGGCCTAGATCTCAGTTTTCAAGGGTGACTCTCATGCGTGGCCTCCTAAAATCCCAACATATTTCATGGCAATACTTCTCTGAGGTGAGTTCCACAACTCAGTCTCTAAAGGGAATCACACCAGAGTTCAAGCCCTGGTGGACCCAGTCATTTCTTCCAACCGCTACACAAATGACCAAAATTAAAACCAAAACACTCCCACATGGCCCTCATCTTCTTCCATATAGTCAATTATCTTCACCTCTGACTGGAGTTTTCCATTTGGGGCGCAGCCTAAGACAATGTCCAAATTAAGCTTGCTTGCCCCTTATTGGCCTGAAGTCAGGGTGGCCTGGACATCCTTCCTGTAAACCAGAAGTGATCAAATAAGCCTGCCATTAATACTGCTCTGTTTCTCCCATTTGAGGACTACTAATTTCAGGAATAGATTTTTTATGTGATTTGGAGTCATGCGAAAACCCAAGCACCTCTGCAGGGCTTTGAAGAACTCATTTGACCCAAAGAAAACCTATTCTCACTTGATGGAGGTCAGGAACCTCACAGAGGAAGGGGAGAGACTTCATCCACAATGACTGACTTTTTGCTATTATGGTTTTGGATGCACACATGAGATCATTCTATAGATCCATCAGGTGGTGAGAATCTATGCCACAGCCACACACAGGGCCAAGAGGCTAATTCAGACACATCCCTTTCCAAAGCAATTAAGCGAAGAGCCACAGTTGATGCCCATTCATTTCCATTTGAATATAGGATTTGGAAAGAAAACAGTTTTCTTCAGGCTTCACAAAGAGGTGGCCTGAGGCAAAGACCTTCCTGACATTCAGTGCAACACAACAATAAGTAAGCAAAAGGCCCCAAGCAGGGTTTCTCCACTGAGACTTTCCTGATCACCATGATATCCAAGTTTTCTGAGATGCTCGCCATTCTCTTCAGCTCTCCAGTACATGGCCATGTCACAGAGCTTGGAGGTGGTACATATCTTGGACACAAAACCATGAGTCTATTCTGGAGAGTGGCCAGAATTCAGGAAGAAAACTTCAACTTAGGAAGATAGCAGGTGTTGCCCATCGATAAGACAAGCTGCAGTCCATTCATAAATTGGCCAGAAATAATTAGGGGAAGATTTATACTAGACTGGACACATCCATTAATGCATTCTCTTTTCTAATGTCTATAACAACGGACATACTGGGATACACATACAAAGAAACACTCACCTTGTCAAACAACATACTAGAAACTGTCCACTCCAAACCAAACAAACCGCCTTTCCAACCTATTCTCAGAACATGAGACAAAACCACAAATCCACACCCACTCCCACAATGGCACCTCCTTCCCCCAAGTAGGTCTGTGACTATCTGGAGTGTACTCTGAATGGTGGGCCATACTATGATCCCCTGAAATGGCCTGTCCTCTCTCACATCTGGTTTCCTTGGCCAACTCTGTGAAGTTGTCAGGAAAAAGTGGTGAGCCACTGCCTGCTTTCTCAGGAAAGGTCCCACTTCAGAGCTTTCCTGGCTTTTGGCCATCCTCAAATCAGTAGTTACCAAGAAAGACTCACACTGTCCTTGGTAAATCCTAACAAGTGAGCCCACTGGGATTGGGACTGGGACTGCCCCTCGGTGCCTGGCTTCTTGGATACCAAGTTCAGAGAGTTCCATCACCAAGAAAATGAGGTTTGCCACTTTCTTTGGAACTGAATGAGGTCACTGCCTTGGCAATAACTTTGTCCTAACAGTTGCTTCCAAGGGTCCAATGAGATGGAGTCTGCCCCTACTTCCTGTCACAATTTCACAAGTTAGAATGGTATATCAACCATTGGCACGAGGGAACAGCTCTCCACACAGGCCTGGTTCGGTCCATTTTCTCTAAAATAAGAATAGAGAGGCTGATTCAGACACATCCCTCATCCAGACCAGGTTGTTTGCCATGGAAGATGAATTTTGCTCTCTCAGGTCCTACATACATACCTACAACTTCTCCAGGTATCATTTCTGCATGGACATTTGAGGTTCTCAGCAGGTGGAAAGTCCACTACTTTCCTGTATTGTAAGAACCACTCTGTCCCTGCTCTTCTGTAAAATGAGATTGAGGGAACAGTGTATGTTTAGGGATAGTAACAGGTTCATTTTGGGTTAGTAATCATTTCCTGCGATATTTACAAGTATACAGAGGTGAAATATAAGTATGAAAACAGAAATCTCGGTATGATTTGAATCCCAGAAGGGCATTGGGCCCTTGATTGGGATACTTAGATTTGAATTATGTTCTGCAAAGATGTCTCAGATAACACGATATACAATGGCATAGAACCTTTTACCTTGGATGATTGAATGTAGAAGAGAACATCCAATCAAAAAGGGATAGTCAGTAGGATTAGGAAGATATTCCGTAGGTTTAAAAAGAAGAGTGAATATAGGATTTGGAACAAAAGGTCTTTAGCAATAGGGTTTCGGTTAGAGAGTGAATGTAAACATCAGGACATATGAAGAGTCACTCAGTATGATGAACTGGGGAAAATATGTAGCAACGCAGATATCAATAGAGGCATTACAAAATCAGGCAAAGTATAAAGTGAGTGACTGGATTAGACACTTTAAACAGCTTTGAGTTTGAATACGTAATCTTAGGAAGAAACAAATATGTAGTCACCAATTGAATTGACATTTGAGAGCAAAAGGCAACCTATACATGGATGTTTTTAGTAATCCATGTTCACTTTCCATTTAGGCTTTGATACAGTCATAAGTGTGACCTTTACATTTTTTTCCAGAATATTTCTGTGATAAAATGTATATGTAGATCAGGTGACATGAGTATTTCTTCCACCATTTCTCGGAGCAATATATTAAAGATGTAAAATTAGTATTAGGGGTACAAAGAGGTGTACCCTGTGTCTATAAATATAGAGATAAAGCATGAATAGACCATACTGTGAATAAATAATAAAACTTGTTCCAACTTTAAGTAAAGGATTGAACTGATATCTGAATATGTACAGGAAATCTTATATTGATATACAATCATTCATTCCAACCAGTAATACATCTAATGGTAATATTAGCGTTATGGTGTATCATGAAGAATGTGTGAGTTTTGCTTCAAAAGTGTTTTTGGAAATCGAAAATAATGTGTTTTGAAAAAAGTCTCATGAAAAAAACAGTCAAGAAACCTGGAGGAATACATGTGTTCTGACGCAGGAAGTGATTAAAAGTGAAGCAAATGCCTATAATTTTGTGAATTTGTGAATAAGATATATATCCTACGATGTGCAAAATCTGTAGGCTAAAACACTGTACCTCAGATGATTGAATGTAAATGAGAACATCCAGTCAAAAAGTGGTAGTCAGGAGGATTAGGAAGTTAGTAAGTTTAGGAAGAAGAGTGAGTCTAGGAGTTGGACCAAGACTTTTTTAGTAATAGGATTTTCGTTAGAGAGTGAATGTAAATGTCAGCAAATCTGAAGAATCAGTCACTATGATGAACTGGGCAAAATATGTAGAAAAATAGATATCAATAGTGACATTAGGAAATCAGGCAAAGTATAAAGTGAGTGATAGGTTTAGACATTTTCAACAGGGTTGAGAATGAATATATAATCTTAGGATGAAACAGATATGTACTCACCAATAGAATTGACATTTGAGAGCCTTAGGCATCCTGGACATGGATGTTTTTAGTAATTCATACTCACATTCAAATTAGGAGTTGGTACAGACATAAGTGTGATCTTTGCATTTTTTTCCAAAATATTACTGTGATAAAATATATATGTAGTTCTGGTGGCATGAGTATTTCTTCTACCATTAAGGGGAGCTATATTTTGAAAACTCATTAAATAGTATTGGGGATAAAAATAGGTGTACGCTTTTTCTATGAATATAGAGATAATGCATGAATAGTCCATACTGTGAATAAATAATATAACTGGTATCAAATTTGGAAATTGGAATAAATTGATATCTGAAAATATACAGGAAATCTTACATTGATATACAATCATTCATTCCATCCAAATATACATCTAATGGTAATGTAAGTGTTATGGTTTATCATAAAGAGAGTGTGAGTTTTGCTTCAAAAAGATTATGGAAATCAAAAATAATGCGTTAGGAAGAACTATCATGAAAAAAACAGTCAAAAAAAAGGAGGAATACGTGTGATCTTAAGCAGGAAGTGATAGAAAGTGTACCAAATGCATTTAAATTTGTGAAATGTGGATGAAATCTATTTTCTAAGATGTCCATAAACTGAAGAAATAGTAAAGTACCAGTGTTGAATAAAAATGAACATCAAAATGCACAACATTTCCCATAGGAATCTACTTGTATTGATGTTAACCTGGGTCAGTTACTGTAGAAATATAAGGATTTGTATGCACCCTTCACTGAAGTGAGTTTTCAGTACTAGAAAACAAATATGTATTTGAGGTGGATGAATATATCTGAAAATAATCTTGTGAAAAGTTGATTATAAAACCACATACATGAACATGAATGAATTTAGGGAGTGTATAATAAGAGACATATATTTCATATTTTGAAAAATCTAGAGAGTGTAGATTTTTCACAAAACACATACAGAGATATAAAAAAGTAGCAATATATATGACAATCGAAATTCATCATGAAATACATATCATACACAGATCCAAAAATATTTATTTTACTGAATATGGATTTATGTATAATGTTGTTCAACTAGGAAGCTCACCCATAGGTTGAATTTTCAGTTCCAACAGCGTTTAGGAGGAGTGATCTCTTCTCACAATTTGTATCTGCCACGTCAGCCACCTCACAAGAATGTACGTGTGGTACCAGGTAGGATTCTATATGTGCATATAAAAATACATGTGCTGAATAGGCAACAGATAAGGGGAGACAGGAATTCACATAACTGATACCTTTCAAAACACATGAAGAACTATTTCAATTAATAATTGACCAGATTTATAACACCTACACTTTATCATGCAAAAGGCAAGTCCAACTATACACCATGCCTCCTCTGAACTGCTTGTATTTCTATTCTGTTTGGGTTATTTTTCTCCATCATATTAGGATTAGTAGTCAGAGTCTAGTAGGGTGTGGGTTAGTGTCAGGGTTTCAGTAATTCGAATGGAAAATAGGAAAATGAATCCATTGTGTATGAAATATGTGCTACAAAAAATCTTCCCACTCTCATTCAGAACAATGCCTTGACATTACCTTCACCCCAAGTAAGACACAAGTAGAGGAGAAGAATTAGTAAATCTGTGAATACATATCTGGAATGGAAAATGCTCAGGAGACCACAACCTTGGGGGTTGTAAAGGAGTTTTCAAAAGTAAGCGACAGGTTGAACACTCCACAATCATGCAACTCTGCTGGCCTAAATACTTCTTGAGAAACTGCCTCTGAGGTTGGGCACTTGAACTACATGTTGTTCTCAGGAGATTTACTGTCCTTTGTAGTGATACCATCAAAGATGGGTCTGCATTTATGTGACCTGGAGGACTTGGTTTCTTATTCTCCAAAGAATATGAGCCAGCAGTGCTGTATTCTCTCTTTGTAGGTAATCTGTGGCCACTGGGGGCTAAGTGTCTCTTCGTATTGACTGTGAAGCCAATTGGTCATCCTACAATTGTCGTGGTGTTTCTTGGTTCTGCACTGGGGTTTTTGTATTTGCTTCATGAAATACAAGGAGTTCAACTGGGACACAGAGCACGAGGGAGTTCTGTCATGTGTGGAGGTTTAGGGTCTTCAGGAGAATTCACCAACCAGGCTTCTACCCCACAAAGCTTGCCCCCTTGTCCATACCAAACTGATTCTGAACATTGCCCTGAAACCTCTCCATATAACAAGATGCCTTTACATATAAGGGTCTGCTGGCTGCACCATGTCAGCCAAAAGCCACTCGGAAGTCAATGGCAGATCCACATGGCCCCACCTCAGATGTTTTATCATACACCTGCACACCACAACTCTGGGCCCACTTCTCCTCAGCAGGCTCCAACTTACTGGCATCTCTGTTCTACACAATTTTCATGAAACAGAGTCAGTCAAGGCACTGTCTGGTACATTCATGATCAGCAAGAAGACATCCAAAGTTTCTCCAGTGACACTTGGTCATGGGAATTTCAAAAATTTCATGGTATTTATTAAGCCATGTTTCAAGGATGAAGTTTGTGGTACTGTGGGTTTCAATTCATTCAGGAACCATTAAATGTTGAGGAAGCTCATTGCAATGAAAGCTCTACAGAACTCTCACAGGTAAGGCTTCCCAAAGAGTGGCCAAAGACACATATATTTCATATGTTTAAAAATCTGGACAGTGTATATATATATACATACACACACACACACACACACATACACAGAGACATTAAAAACTAGCAATATATATAACAATCAAAATTCATCGTGAAATATATATCATCCACGTATCCAAAAATATTCATTTTACTGAACATGGATTTATGTATAAAGTTGTTCAACTAGGAAGCCCACCCATAAGTTGAATTTTCAGTTTCAACAGCGTTTAGGAGGAGTGATCTCTTCTCACAATTTGTATCTGACATGTCAGCCACCTCACAAGAAAGTACGTATGATACAAGATACGATTTTATATGTGCATATAAAAATACATGTACTGAATAGGATACAGAGAAATGGGGGAGAAAGGAATTCACATATTTGATAAATTTAAAAACACATGGAGAACTCTTTAAACAAAAAATTGACTAGATTTATAACTCCTACGCTATATAATGGAAAAGGCAAGTCCAAATGTACACCATGCCTCCTCTGATTTTCTTGTATTTCTATTCTGTTTGGGTTATTATTCTCCATCATGTCAGGAATAGTAGTCAGAGCCTAGTAGGGTATGGTATAGTGTCAGGGATTGAGTATTTTGAATGAAAAATTGGAAAATGAATCCAATGTGTATACAAATATGTGCTACACAAAAATCTTCCCACTCTCATCCAGAACAATGCCTTGACATTACCTTCGCACCAAATACGACATTTAGAGGAGATGAGTTAGAAAATCTGTGAATACATATCAGGAATTGAATATGCTCAGGAGTTCACAAACTTGGAGGTGGAAGAGGAGTTTCCAAAAGTAAGTGACATGGTAAACACTCCACAAACATGAAGCTCTGCTGGCCTAAAGACTTCTGGAGAAAATGCCTCTGAGATTGGGCACTTGAAATATAAGTGGTTGTCAGGAGCTTTAGCTTCCTTTGTAGTAAGACCATCAAAGATGTGTCTTCATCTATGTGACCTGGAGGACATGGTATCTTATTTTCCAATGAACACGAGGCTGCAGTGCTGAAATCTCTCTTTGTAGGTCAACTGTGGCCACTGGGTTCTAAGTGTCTCCTCGTGTGGACTGTGAACCCATTTGCTCATCCTCCAATTTTTGTGGTTTTTCTTGATGCTGCACTGGGAGTTCGGTATTTGCTTCACAAAATACAACGAGTTCAACTGAGACACAGTGCTGGAGGGCGTTCTGTCACGTGTGGTGGGACAGGGCCTGTAGGATTATGCACCAACCAGGCTTCTGTCGAACATAGCTTGCCCCCTTGAAAAAAGCATCCTGATTCTGAACATTGCCCTGAAACCTATCCATACAACATGATGCCTTTACATATAAGGGTCTGCTGACTGCACAATGTCAGTCAGAAGCCATTTGGATGCCAATGGTAGATCCACATGAAACCACCACAGCTGTTTTATCTCACACCTGCCCACCTTTGCTCTAGGCCCACTATTCAGCAGGCTCCAACTAACTGGCATCTCTGATCTACACCATTTTTGTGAAACCCAGTCAATCAAGGCAGTATCTGGCACACTCATGATCAGCAACAGGATATCCAGTGGTTCTCCAGTGCCACCTGGTCATGGGAATTTCAAAAATTTTATGGTATATATGGAGCCATTTTTCAAGAATGAAGTTGGAGGCACTGAGTGTTTCAATTATTTCAGTAACCATTAAATGGTGAGGAAGCTAATTTCAATGAAATCTCTGGAGGACTCTCACAGTCAAGACTTCCAAAAGAGTGGCCAAAATGTCACATGAAGCCAGACCCATTGAGGTCTACAATGTGAAGTCCATGTGTGTTTTGACTCTCAACTATGGCTGCCAAATCTTTCACAATAAAATCATGTGACATCCTGGCTGAGATTCCCAGTGCTCTGTGGAAAGCCACTCTGGGCCTAGATCTCAGTTTCCAAGGGGGAATCTTATGCGTGGCCTCCTAATATGCCAACACAATTCATGGCAATACTTCTTTGAGGTCAATTCCAGAACTCAGTCTTTATGGGGAATCACACCAGAGTTCAAGCCCAGGTGGACCCAGTCATCTTTTCCTACCACCACACAAATGACCACAATTAAAACCAAAAAACTCCCACATTGCCCTCATCTTCTTATATATAGACACTCATCATAAAACCTGGCTGGAGGTTTCCATGAGGGGTGCAGCCCAAGGCAGTGTACAAAATAAGCTCCCGTGCGCCTCATTTGCCTAATGTCATGGTGGCCTGGACATGCTTCCTGTGAACCAGGAGTGATCAAATAGGCCTGCCATTAATACTGCTCCGCTTCTCCAATTTGAGGCCTACTGACTGTGCATTTTAGATTATTTATGTGAATTAATGTCATGAGAAAACCCAAGCAACTATGAGCTAGCCTCTGTAGGATTTAAAGAATTCACTTGACCCAAAGGATCTCTATTCTCACTTAATTGAGATCAGGAACCTTACAGAGGAAGTCAAGAGACTCTATCCACAATGACTGTTCTTTTAGCCATTTTGGTTTTGGATGCACACATAGCAGGAGTTGGCCATCCATAAGGCAAGCGGCAGTTCATTCATAAATTTGGTAGGATGAATGCTGGGGAGCTTTCTCATAGACAGGACACATCCACTGATGCATTATCTTTTCTAATGTCTACAACCACGGACAGTGAGTTACAGACATAGAAACACTCACCTTGTCAAAAGACTTACTAGAAATAGTTCACTCCAAACCAAACAAACCACCTTTCCTACCTATTCTCAGAACATGAGACAAAGCCAGAAAGTCATACCCAAACCCACAAAGGCACCTCCTTCCCACAAGTAGGTCTGTGACTATCCGGAGTGTCTTCTGACTGGAGGGCCATACAATGTTCCTCCAAAATAGCCTGTCCTGTCTCAGATCTTGTGTCTTTGGCCAACTCTCTGAAGTTGTCAGGAGTCAGCAGTGAGGCACTACCTTGTTTCTCAGGAAAGGCACCTATTCAGAGCTTTTCTGCCATTTCGACATCCTAACATCTGTAGTTAGCAAGAAAGAATGACCCTGTCCTCGGGAAATCCAAAAAGTGAGAACACTGGGACTGGGACTAAAACTGGCACTGTTTAACTGGCTTCCTGGATGCCAAGATCAGAGAGTTCCATCACAAAGGAAGTGAGGTGAGGTCACTTCCTTCAGGAACAGAATGAGTTCACTGCCTTGGCAACCATTTTGTCTTAACAGTTGCTTCCAAGGGTCCCATGAGATGGAAGCTTCCCCTGGTTCCTGTGACACATTCACAAGTTAGAATGGTATATCAACCATAGGCACCTGGGAACAACTCTCCACACAGGTCTCATTTGGTCCATCTTCTCTACATTAAGAATAGAGAGGCTGATTCAGACACAACCCTTCATCCTGACCAGGTTGTTCGCCATGGAAGATGACTTTTGCTCAATCAGGTCCTTCAAAGCTGCCTACATCTTCTTCAGGGATCATTTTTGCATGGATCTTTGAGGTTCTCAGCAGGTGGAAGATCCCCTACATTCCTGGATTGTAAGACCAACTCTGTCCGTGCTCTTCTGTAAAGTTAGATTGAAGTAACAATGTGTGGTTAGGGTTGATAACATGTTCGATTTGGGTTAGGAATCAGTCTGCTGCATGAATAATGGTATTGGGGGATGCCACCGAGGACTCGAGAAATTGAGAAACAATTGTCTCCTCAGTGATTTTTTGTTTCAGATTCGGTATTGCCAGCCCATAGGATTTTGCCTGCTACGCAGTCCTGGTCTCAGTTTTGGACGTCCATTGCCTGTCTTTATTGTCTTGTCTTGTCTGTGTTGTGTGTTGTTGCATTCACTGTTTGTGTATCTTTCAATATGGGACAGAGCACTTCAATGTCTCTGTCCCTGACCCTTGATCACTGCACCAAAGTTCGCTTAAGGGCTCAGAATCTTTCTTTTTCTGTAAAACTGCAGACTTGCCAGACTGTCTGTGCCTCAGAATGTTTCACCTTTCAAGTCGGATTGCCCCTAGAAGCATCTTTATACTTCCCACTAATTTAAAAATTCAGAGATATTGTCTTTCAGCTGCGCACACATAGCCATCCTGATCAACAGCCATGTATCTTAACTTTGCAGGACCTCTGCAAGTCTCCTCTTCCATGGGTGAAGCCTTTCCTTGTCCCTTTCCCTGCTGGTACTGCTTCCCCCATGATCTCTCAAACCCTCTGCTCCTCCTCCTCCACCACCCTCTGTTCTCCCTGAGTCACAAGATTTGACTCTACTGGACTCTCATCCCCCTCCTCATACCCTGCCCTCATCCCCCAACCACCAACCCCCTCTAAGTGATTCCCCTGCAGCTGACTCAGCCTCTCCGCCATTGGAGGAAGCTAAGCTGGCCCTGCGCCCTCCAGATAACTCCCCCACAGCACACACAGCCCACCTCCCCAGGAGGAAGCTGGCCCGGCTGAGGGAACTCGCTGGCTTCGAATGATTGAAAACCCTGGAACTCCCGTGATGCTCCCCCTATGTCCCTATGGACCATTGATTGACGAAGGCCATGGGGGGAAAATGCAAGCTGACAAATATTGGTCTTTCTCCTCTTCAGACCTATATAACTGGAAAAATCACAATCCCTTTTTTTCCGAGGACCCCACCCGGCTCACAGGTCTGGTTGAGTCATTGATGTTTTCACACCTGAATACTTGGGATGACTGTCAACAATTCCTAGACACTCTCTTTATGACAGAGGAACAAAAGAGAATTCTCCTGGAAGCTAGAAAAAAAATCCTCGGGCCAGATTGGAGACCAACACATCTTCCCAACTTAATCAAAGCTGGTTTTCCCTTGAAACAACCCAAATGGGACACCAACACCTTTGAAGTTAGAATGCATCTGTCTACTTATGGCCAGGTTCTAATAGTGGGCATCTGAGTGTCCGCTAGGAAACCAACTAATTTGGCCAAGGTAAGAGAGATTATTCAAAGGCCTGATGAATCTCCCTCTATGTTTCTAGAGAGAATTAGGGAGGCATATAGGAGATATACTCCTTTCGATGCTCAGGCAGAGGATCAAAAGACATCTGTCAGGATGGCCTCTATTGGGCAAGCTGCCCTGGATATTAAAAGAAAGTTACAATGCTTAGATGGATTACAAGATATGACTTTGAGAGACTTAGTCACAGAAGACAAGAAAGTATACCTTAAGAGAGAAACTGAGGAAGACAAGGGAGCAAAGGGAGGATAAAAGAAACAAAAGACAGACTAAGGTGTTGACTAAGGTCCTGGTCACAACAACAGAAGGGCCAGAAATTAAGAAACAGGGAGACATGAAGGGATACCTGGTCCCATGCCAGAGGCCACCCCTGGCCTCAGAACAATGTGCCTACTGTAAAAAAAAAAGGACACTGGGCCAAAGAGTGCCGTAGAAAGAGAAAGCCACGCCAGTCAGCCATTCTGACTCTGGAGGATGACTAAGAAAGTCGCGGCTCAGATCCCCTCCCTGAGTTCAGGGCAACTTTTGAAGTGGAGGGGACCCCAGTAAACTTTGAAGTGGATACAGGGGCAATATACTCACCCCTAAGACCACTTTGGGCCCTCTATCAAATAAAAGGTCTCTAGTTCAAGGGGCTAATGGCAGTAAATATCTGGCTTGGACAACTAAGAGGATCATGGACCTGGGGAAAGGAAAAATAGATCACTCCTTCCTAGTAATCCCAGAATGCCGGGCCCCATTGATGGGCAGAGATCTGCTCACCAAGCTCCGGGCCAAAATAACTTTTCACCCTGAAGGCCCCCAAGTGGAATTTCTAAATCTTTCAGTAAAAACTCCTATAATCACAGCTCTAACTATGTCAGTAGAAAATGCACATCAACTCACTCACCTTGGTTAAAAGAAACTGCAGGTATTTCTGAAGTATCAAGAACAGAGTTTTCCACTAACTGACTCACAGCAAAAAGAAATAGCTGAATGGGTAAAAAAAGCCTGTCGAGTCCATCAAATGGTTAATGCTTACCCTTCCAAGCTTCCTGCAGGAAAGCACCTATGAGGATCCAGACCAGGACAATTCTGGGAAGTTGACTTTACTAAAATTAAGCCAGCAAGGTATGGACATAAATATCTCCTAGTCTTTGTAGATACATTTTTAGGATGGATTGAATCTTTCCCCCCTAAAAAAGAAAAGAAAAAATAAAAGAAACAGCACAAAAGGTGGTCCAGAAGATCCTGGAAAATATTTTTCAAAGACACGGCCTGCCTAAGGTAATACGGTCTGATAATGCACCGGAGAACGTGGCTCAGGTAAGTCAGGGGTTAGCCAGGAACCTGGGGATTAATTGGAAGTTATATTGTGCTAACAGACCCCAGAGTTCAGGACAGGTAGAAAGAATGAATAGAAGCATTAAAGAGGCCTTAATGAAATTAAGCTTAGAGACCAGCATAAAAGATTGGACTATGCTCCTGCCATATACAATGTTTCATGCAAGAAATACTCCCTCTGTTTTTTTGAGTAACCTCATCCCCTGTGAAATTCTTTAGGGTGCCTCTCCTCCAGTAAGTGACCTAAGCCCAACTGTAAGATCTAACGATCCCTTCCACACCCCCTTGCTTGACAGACTAAAACTCTTGAAAGAACTCAGTGATACCTGTGGAAACAGCTGGCCACTGCCTACCAAACTGGGGACGAGGGGACTCCACATCGATATCAAGTAAGAGACTTCATCTACGTAAGACGATATCAGGTGTCATCCCTGGAACCCTGCTGGAAAGGACAATACCAGGTGCTACTTATAACATCTACAGTGGTAAAGGTAGACAGAATCACTTCCTGGATCCATGCCTCTCATCTCAAGCCTGCGCCCTGTCCACACTCTGGCTAGAAACTGGAAAAGACTGGTAACACTTTCAAATTGCATATTCACCATGTGGATAAGGCTATAGAATCTCCCCTTGGCAACAAGTAGTCCTAACCCTCATCAGCCCGTGCAGCAGCGATGGCTGATCACAAATTCTACTGGAAAAGATGTATAATCTATCTTGCATACAGCCCCCTTAGGTACCTGGTGACCATCACTTTACCCAGACATTTGTCAGCTGGCTATAGGTCTTTCCTATTGGGATATTCCTGATGAAGAGGATTCCACTAAAATTCCATTAAATCCCTTCCGTACCATAGATAATGGAAACAAATATTATGGATGTAGGGACACACGAGCCAGATGCAGGTTGGCTAGCCTAGATTACTATGTTTGCCCGACCGACCATCAAAGCCACAAACAGCCATGAGTGTGTGGGGGGAAAGCCGACTTCTTCTGTAAGTAATGGGGATGTGAGCATACAGGGGCTGCCTGATGGAACCCAAACTCCTCATCAAATTCAGTGCACAGCATTGGCCATATTACGAATTAGATAACAAAAACCAATGGCTCCCAGAGGGGTCTCTAGATCCTCAAATTCTGCAAGACCTTTTTAACATCTGCAAGTGCTCAAAAGGGTGAAAGGAGATTCTCCTATGTGGAGGCCTTTTCCCTCCTTCACTCACATCCTGAACTCTGCTTATCCAATAGATCCTCACCTTCAGCCTTCTGCTCCAGAGTCTCTGCTGTCACTCCCACTTCAGAAACCTGATTTCTTCCCTCCAATTAATAGATCAAAAACCCAAACCTTCGCTGGTTCTCAGACCATTGCCCCCTTGCTGAGTTAGCAGCTACTGAAGTACCCCTCCACCCACTCACTCCTCTCTTCTCCTGTCAGTGCCCACACCGGGTCCCACCAGGTCCTCTTTTCAGCTAACCCAAAGCTCAAACCAGCTGAGGAGAGTCCTCAGACCTTTATTCAAGATGTAATAAAAATGGCCTTTAAAGTTGCTTTGTCATCACTGAAAACAGTTTACTAAGAATTTAAAGTCCCTCACATGCGTTTTGGGATACTCACTCCCATCTTCCCCTCTGCTCTACCTGTTCTACTGCTCAAGTTTTTGTTGCTAGGAAAATCCCAAACCATTTCTCAAATTATTCTTTTACATCCCTCCTTCCTCATTCTCAGATCCTCGGAGCTGCTCTCAGCCCCACCTTCCCTGTCTTTCCCTTCTGTACCAGGCTCACTGAAAAGTCTTAACTGACCTTCTCCAGAAGTCTTCACCATGGCTGAGTTTTGGACTTTCATGAAAAGAGTCCCTGTAAAAGAGTTCAATGTAGTTAAACTTCCTCTTTTCATATTGCCCTGTTCTACTTGGCCACTGGCTAAAAAAATCAGCAGTCCTTAGCTAGACACCCTCTTTCTAGTTTTTCACAAAAATATGTGAAAAAAGCCTTGGGCCTTGACCTGGGGCTTCAGAGAGATGGTTACATTTCTAAGTTAAAGAAGTTAGCAACTGGGCTCCGTGGTAACAGCTGGCAGGGGAAAAATAAGAAAGGGAAGAAAAAGCTCTTACCTTCCCAGGTGTCCTTGAAAAGTTAACTTGCCCAGAACTGAGGAAAAAAACAGAAACAAAAACTGCTTTTTTCAACTTCTGCAGACTGTGAACTTCTGAGCCCCTTCCCTTAAATGTTGGGTACAAAATTCTGAAACTACCTCAACTTGGGTTTCAGAGGATTACTTGATTACAACAGAATCAATGCCCTCTGAATCCGGTTGCAACCAAATAGGACAGTTTCCCTGTCTTCACTGCTATCTTAGGTGCCTTGCCTTGTCTGTCCCTACTACAGCATAATTCTATATACTTAAACATTGCTTATGTTTTCATGAAATGGTCAACAGATGTGATTAATTGTGTAATGGTGCAGATGTTTCCCAGAGTGCTCTATCACGACACAGGTTCATTTGAAGATCAAATAGGGGGGCATTCAACCCTGTTCCACTGAAAATATATATCCCTCCCTTTAGCCATCCTATTAGGAATAGGAATTGCTGCACTGGTGGGTATGGGAACTACTGCCTTTGTCCATGGGACTCAACAAATGACAAAAAATATGACAGCAATAGACCAAAACGAAGATATTAGAAACCTCCTTCAGAGCTTTGCATGAATCTTTAACCTCTCTCTCTGAAGTTGTTTTTCAGAACACTCGATGGTTGGACCTGCTCTTCATGAGAGAAGGGGGCCTTTGTGCTCCATTGAGGGAAGAATGTTGTTTGTATGCCGAGCATACTGGAGTTGTAATAAAATGTATGAGTAAATTAAAAAGACTTCTTGAAGAGCATCAACGATAGAGAGAGGCCCAAAAAGGGTGGTTTGAGTCTTGGTTCACACAGTCCCCCTGGTTAACTACGTTTTTATCAACCCTGGCCGGTCCAAAAATAATCCTCATATTATTGCTAACTATAAAACCCTGTTTTCTCAACCGTGTAATTTCTTTTCTCCAGGCTCAAATTGGACGAGTTAAACTTAAGGTAATACCCCACTAGCAGACATAGAATGTGACACCCCCAATGATCATTTTTATGATTAAAAGTAGCCAGAAGAAGAATTGGGGAATAAAAGGTTAATAAAATAGGTACTTGTCACTTCCTGTTTTTCTGTATTCTTAACAAAACACTGTTGAAATCTTGAGAGATACTTGCAAATCTTGTTCCCAGTATGTGCTGTCCCCAACTGCCAAACAGCAGAATGTGCTCCCTGACCCAGTTCCACGCAAATCGCCCACTCGCCTTGATCCATCAATAAACTTCCCTCCCTGCCCTCTCCAGGTAAAGTATATAAGCTCTACTTAAGCTATTCTCAGGGCTGTCTGCTCTATTCAAGTGAGCTCTGAGCACCAGCATGCTGGACAGTCAATAAACTTTGGCTGTTGCATGAGATAGTCTATTGGTGGTCTCCTCCTGCAAAGCTCGCCTGACATTTACTAGGATGATTGAATGTAGAAGAGAACATCCAGTCAAATAGGGATAGTTGATAGAATTAGGAAGATGGTCAGTACGTTTAGGAAGAAGTGTGAGTATAGGATTTGGAACAAAAGTTCTTTAGCTATAGGGTTTCGATTAGAGAGTGAATGTTAATGTCTGCACAGGTGAAGAGTCGGTCACAATGATGAAGGCGGGAAAATATGTAGGAAAGCAGATATAAATAGAGATATTAGAAAATCAGGCAAAGTATAAAGTGAGTGATAGGATTATACATTTTGAACAGGGTTGAGTTTGAATATATAATCTTAGGAAAAAACCAATATGTAGTCAACAATCGGATTGATATTTGAGAGCATTAGGCAAATTTCAGGTGGATGAATATTTCTGAGAATAATCTTGTGAATAGTTGATTATAAATCCACATACATGATCATGAACATATTTAGGGAGTGTAGATAAGACACATATATTTCATATTTTGAAAAATCTGGAGAGTACACAAGACAAAAAAAGTAGCAATGTGTATGTCAATCAAAATTCATCATAAAATATATATCATCCACAGATCTAAAAATATTCATTTTACTGAACATGGATTTATGTAAAATGTTGTTCAACTAGGAATCTCACCCATAGTTTGAATATTCAGTACCAACAGGGTTAAGTAGGAGTGATCTCGTCTCACAATTTGTATCTGCCAAGTCCACCAAATCACAAGAATGTACATGTGGTACCAAGTAGGATTCTATATGTGCATATAGAAATACACATGCTGAATAGGCTACAGAAAAAGGGAGACAGGAATTCACATATTTGTTAAATTTAAAAATACATGGAGAACTATTTCAACAATCAATTGACTAGATCTATAACTCCTGCTCTGTATCATGCAGAAGGCAAGTCCAACTATACAACATGCCTCCACTGAACTGCTTGTATATCTATTCTGTTTGGGTTATTTTTCTCCATCATACTAGGATTAGTAGTCAGAGTCTGGTAGGGTATGGGTTAGTGTCAGGGATTCAGTATTTTGAATGTAAAATAGGAAATTGAATCCAATGTGTATGCAAACATATGCTACAGAAAAATCTTCCGACTCTCATCCAGAACAATGCCTTGACATTACCTTCGCCTCAAGTAAGACACAATTAGAGGAGAAGAGTTAAAAAAATCTGTCAATACCTATATGGAATGGAAAATGCTCCAGATTTCACACCATTGGAGCTGGTAGAGGAGTTTCTAAATGTAATGGACAGAGTAAACCCTCCACAAACATGGAGCTCTGCTGGTCTAAAGTTTTTTGAGAATTTGCCTTTGAGGTTGGGCACTTGAAATATATGTTGTTGTCAGGAGCTTTAGCTTACTTTGTAGTGAGACCATCAAAGCTGGATTTGAATCTATGTGACCTGGATGACATGGTTACTTATTCTCCAATGTAATGAGGCAGCAGTGCTAAATTCTCTCTTTGTAGGTAAACTGTGGCCTCTAAGGTATAAGTGTCTCCCCGTGTCGACTGTGAAGCCATTTGGTCATCCTCTAATTTTCGTGGTGTTTTTGATGCTGCTCTGGGAGTTTGGTATTTGCTTCACAAAATAAAACGAGTTCAAATGAGACACAGTACTGGAGAGAGTTCTGTCAGGTGTGGGGGGAAGGGTCTGCAGGAGAATGCACCAAACAGTTTTATCCCACGTAGCTTGCCCCCTTGACAATAGCAACATGATTCAGAACATTGCCCTGAAACCTCTCCATATAACAAGATGCCTTTACATATAAGGGTTTCCTGGCTGCACCATGTCAGTCACAAGCCATTTGGAATCCAATGGTAGATCCTCATGGCACTACCACCGATGTTTTATCAAACACCAGCCCGCCACTGCTCTGGGCCACTACTCAGCAGGATCCAACTTACTGGCATCTCTGTTATACACCATTTTCATGAAACCCAGTCAATCAAGGCACTGTCTGGTATTCTCATGATCAGCAACAGGGCATCCAAAAGTTTTCCAGTGCCACCTGGTCATGGAAATTTCAAAAATTTCATGGTTTTTATCTAGCCATTTTTCAAAGATGAAGTTGGAGGCACTGTGGGTTTCTATTCATTCAGGAATCATTAAATGTTGAGGAAGCTCATTTCAATGAAAGCTCTGGAAAACTCTCACAGGCAAGGCTTCCCAAAGAGTGCCCAAAAAGGTCACATGAAGCCAGGCCCATTGAGGTCTAAATGTGAGGCCCATGTGTGTTTTGACTCTCAACTCAGCCTTCCAAGTCTTTATAATAAATTCATGTTATATACGGGCTGAGATTCCCAGTGCTCTTTTGAAAGCCACCCTGGGCCTAGGTCTCAGTTTCCAAGGACGACTCTCATGCGCGTCCTCCTAAAATCCCAACAAAATTCATGGCAATACTTCTCTGAGTTCAGTTCCACAACTCAGTATCTAAGGGGAATCAAACCAGAGTTCAAGCCTAGGTGGACCCAGTCATTTCTTCGAACCGAGACACAAATGACCAAAATTATAACCAAAACACTCCCACATGATACTAATCTTCTTCCATGTAGTCACTCATCATCACCTCTGGCTGAAGGTTTCCATTAGGGGCGCAGCCAAAGACAGTTTCCAAAATAAGCTTGCTTGCCCCTCATTTGCCTAAAGTCAGGATGTCCAGGACACCCTTCCTGTGAAACAGGAATGATCAAATAAGCATGCCTTTAATACTGCTCTGTTTCTCCAATTTGAGGCCTACTGACTTTCAGATATAGATTCTGTATGTGATTTGGAGTCATGCGAAACCCCAAGCACATCTGCAGGGCTTGGAAGAACTCATTTGACCCAAAGAATCTCTATTTTAACTTGATGGAGGTCAGGAACCTAACAGAGGAAGGCATGTGACTTCATCCACAATGACTGATCTTTTGGCTATTTTGGTTTGGGATGCACACATGGGATCATTCTTTAGATCCATCAGGTGCTGAGAATCTAAGTCACAGCCACACACAAGGCCAAGAGGCTAATTCAGCCACATCCCTTTCCAAAGCAATTATGCAAAAAGCCACAGGTGATGCCCATTAATTTCCATTTCAAAACTATATTCTTCAGGCTTCACAAAGGGGTGGCCTGAGGCAAAGACCTTCCAGACATTCATTGCAACAGAAAAATAGTTAAGCAAAAGACCCAATCATGGTCTCTCCACTGAGACTTTCCTGGTCACACTGATATCCTACATTCAGGGCAACAGAACAATATGTAAGAAAAGGTGCAAAACATGGTCTCTACCCTGAGACTTTCCTGGTCACACTTATATCTGAGTTTTCTGAGAATCTCGCTATTATCTTCAGCTATCCAGTACATGGCCGTGTCACAGAGCTTGGAGGTGGTACATATCTTGGAAACAAAACCATGAGCCAATTCTGGAGAGTGGCCAGAATTCAGGAAGAAAACGGGAACTTAGGAAGATAGCAGGTGTTGCCCATGGATAAGACAAGTTGCAGTCCATTCACTAATTGGCTAGTATGAATTATGGGAAGATTTATACTATACTAGACATCCATTAATGCATTATCTTTTCTAATGTCTACAACAACGAACACAGTGGGATACACAGACATAGGAATACTAGTCTTGTCAAACGACTTACTAGAAACAGTCCACTCCAAACCAAACAAAGCGACTTTCCTACCTATTCTCAGAACATGAGACAAAATAACAAACACACACCCACTGCCCACAAAGGCACCTCCTTCCCCCAAGTAGGTCTTTGACTATCCAGAGAGTCCTCTGACCGGTGGGCTAAACTATGTTCCCCAAAATGGCCTGTCTTCTATCAGATCTGGTTTCCTTGGCCAACTCTCTGAAGTTGTCAGAAAAAATTGGTGAGCCACTACCATCTTTCTCAGGAAAGGTCCCTCTTCAGAGCTCTCCTGGCATTTGTGCTTCCTCACATCAGTAGGTACCAAGAAAGACTGACTCTATTCTTGTTAAATCCAACCAAGTGAGCCCCCTGAGACTGGGACAGGGACTCCTTCTGGGTGCCTGGCTTCTTGGATACCAAGTTCAGAGAGTTGCATCAACAAGGAAATGACGTATGTCACTTTCTTTGGAACTGAATGAGGTCACTGCCCTGGCAACCACTTTATCCTAAAAGTTGCTTCCAAGGGTCCCATGAGATGGAGCTGGCCCCTACTTCCTGTGACACTTTAACAAGTTGGAATGGTATATCAACCATAGGAACCTGGGTAAAACTCTCCACCCAGGCCTGGTTTGGTCCATCTTCTCTACAATAAGAAGAGAGTGGCTGATTCAGACACATTCCTTCATTCTGACCAGGTTGTTTGCCATGGAAGATTACTTTTGCTCTCTCAGGTCTTTCATACCTGCCTAAAACTTCTCCAATTATCATTTCTGCATGGACCTTTGAGATTCTCAGCAGGTAGAAGGTACCCTACTTTCCTGTACTGTAAGAACAACTTTGTCCCTGCTCTTCTGTAAAATGAGATTGAGGGAACAGTGTATGTTTCGGGTTAATCACAGGTTCGATTTGGGTTATAAATCATTCTGTGCCATGAATAATGGTATTGGGAACCTACGATATGTACAAGAATATAGAGGTGAAATAAAAGTATGAAAACAGAAATCTAGGTATGATTTGAAGCCCAGAAAACCATTGGGCCCTTAACTGGTATACTTAGCTTTGAATTATGTTCTGCAAATATGTCTCAGATAATTTGATATACAATGGCATAGGACCTTGTAAATTGGATGATTGAATGTAGAAGAGAACATCCAGTCAAAAAGGGATAGTAGGTAGGATTAGGAAGATATTTGGTATGTTTAGGAAGAAGAGTGAGTATAGGATTTGCACCAAAAGTTCTTTCCCAATAGGGATTTGGTTAGAGAATGAATGTAAATGTCAGCACATATGAAGAGTCAGTAACTATAATGAGCTGGGAAATATATGTAGAAAAGCAGATATCAATAGAGACATTATGAAATCAGGCAAAGTATAAAATGAGTGATAGGATTAGACATTTTCTACAGGGTTGAGTTTCAGTATATAATCTTAAGAAGAAACAAATATGTAGTCACCAATAGGATTGACATTTGAGAGCATTAGGCAACCTGGACATGGATGTTTTAGTAATCCATGTACACTTTCCATTTCGGCTTTGGTACAATCATAAGTGTGACCTTTACATTTTTTGTTCAGAATATTACTGTGATAAAATGTATATGTAGATAAGGTCACATGAGTATTTCTACCCCATTTCTGGAAGCAATATATTGAAGACGTAATATTAGTATTGGGGGTACAAAGAGGTGTACCCTGTGTCTATGAATATAGAGATAAATCATGAATTGACCATAAGTGAATAAATAATATAACTTGTTCCAACTTTAAATAATGGATTGAACTGATATCTGAGAAATTATACGAAATCTTACATTGATATATAATCATTCATTCCAAACAGACATACATCTAATGGTAATATTAGTGTTTTTTTTTTATCATAGAGAGTATGTGAGTTTTGCTTCAATAGTGATTATGAAAATTGAAAATAATATGTTTGGAAAGAATTCTCATTTAAAGACCAGTCAAGACACCCTGACAATACACGTGTTCTGAAGCAAGAAGTGATTAAAGTTGAAACAAATGCCTATAAATTTGTGAACTTGTGGATGAAATGTAAATCCTATGTTGTGCAAACACTGAAGAAAAAGTAATGTACCAGTGTTGAATACAAATAAACGTCAAATTACATATCATGTCCCATAGGAATCTACTTGCATTGATGTTAGACTGGGTTAGTTACTGTAGAATTATTAGCATTTGTATGCACCATTCACTGAAGTTAGTTTTCAGTACTAGTAAACAAATATATATTTCAGGTAGATGAATATGTCTGAAAATAATCTTGTGAAAAGTTGATTATGAATCCACGTACATGAACATGAACAAATTTAGAGAGTGTATATAAGACACATATATTTTATATTTTGAAAAATCTGGAGAGTGTATTTATAGATACAAAAAAAACACATACAGACATTAAAAAGAAGCAATATATATGCCAATCAAAATTCATCATTAAATATATATCATCCACAGATGCAAAATATTTATTTTACTGAACATGAGCTAATGTATAATGTTGTTCTACTAGGAAGCTTGTAGGTTAAATTTTCAGTTCCAACAGCGTTTAAGAGTAGTAAACTCTTCTCACAACTTGTATCTGCCAAGTCAGCCACCTCACAAAAATGTACATGTGATACCAGGTAGGATTCTATATGTGCATATGAATATATATGGGTGAATAGGCTACAGAGAAAGGGGAACAAGAATACACATATCTGTTAACTTTAAAAAAACATGGAGGACTATTTCAATTAAAAATTGACTAAATTTATAACTCCTACCTTATATAATGCAAAAGGCAAGTCCAAGTATACAACATGCCTCCTCTGAACTGCTTGTATTTCTATTGTGTTTGGGTTATTTTTCTCCTTTATATTAGGATGAGTAGTCTGACTCTAGTAGGTAGGTATTAGTGTCAGGGATTCAGTATTTCAAAAGGAAAATTGGAAAATGAATTTAATGTGTATGCAAATATGTGCTGCACAAATATCCTTCCACTCTCATCCAATGCAATGCCTTGTCAATACCTTCGTCCCAATTAAGACACAAATAGAGGAAAAGAGTTAGAAAATCAGTGAATACATATCTGAAATGGAAATGCTCTGGAATTCACAACTTTGGAGGTGGTAGAGGAGTTTCCAAATGTAAGGGACAGGGTAAACAATCCACAAACATGAAGCTCTGCTGGCCTAAAAACTTTTTGAGAAACTGCCTCTGAGTTTGGGCACTTGAAATATATGTTGTTGTCAGGAGATTTGACTTCCTTTGTAGTGAGACCATCAAAGCTGGGTCTGCATCTATGTGACCTGGAGGACATGTCTTCTTATTTTCCAATGAAGATGAGCAGCAGTGCTGAATTATCTCTTTGAAGGTAAACTGTGGCCACAGGGGACTAAGTGTCTCCCCGTGTTGACTGTGAAGCCATTTGGTCCTCGTCCACTTTTTGTGATGTTTTTGCTACGGAACTGGTAGTTTAGTATTTGCTTCATGACATACAAGGAGCTCAACTGGGACACAGTGCTGGAGGGAGTTCTGTCACGTGTGTTGGGCCACGGTCTGCAAGAGAATGCACCAACTATGCTTTTATTCCTCATAGCTTGCCCCATTGCCCCCTTGTCCATATCAACCTGATTCTGAACATTGCCCTGAAACCTCTCCATATAACAAGATGCCTTTACATATAAGAGTCTGCTGGCTGCACCATGTCAGTAACATGCCATTTGGAATACAATGGTAGATCCTCATGGCCATACCACTGAAGATTTATCACACACCTGTCCACCAATGCTCTTGGCCCACTACTCAGAAGGCTCCAACATACTGGAATCTCTGTTCTACACCATTTTCATGAAACCCAGTCATACAAGGATCTGTCTGGTATACTCATGATCAGCAATAGGACATCCAAAGGTTCTCCAGTGCCACCTGGTCATGGGAATTTCAAAAATTTCATGGTATTTATCTAGCCATTTTTCAATGATGAAGTTGGAGGCACTGTGGGTTTCAATTCATTCAGTAACCATTAAATGTTGAGGAAGCTCAATTCAATGAAAGCTCTGGAGAACTCACAGGCAAGGCTTCCGAAAGAGTGTCCAAAAGGTCACATGAAGCCAGGCCCATTGAAGTCTACAATGTGTGGCCTATGTGTGTTTCAACTCTCAAATATGGCTGCCATGTCTTTAAGAATAAAATCATGTGATATCCTGGCTGAGATTCCCAGGGCTCTGTGGAAAGCCACCCTGGGCCTAGATGTCAGTTTCCAAGGGCGACTCTCATGCATGGCCTCCTAAAATCCAAATAAAATTCATGGCAATACTTCTCTGAGGTCATTTTCACAACTCAGTCTCTAAGGGGAATCACACCAGATTTCAAGCCCACGTGGACCCAGTCATTTCTTCCAACCACCAAACAAATGACCAAAATTAAAACCAAAACATTTCCACATGTCCCTCATCTTCTTCCATATAGTCACCTCTGGCTGGAGGTTTCCATTAGGGGTGCAAACAAAGACAGTGTCCAAAAAATGCTCCCTTGCCCCTCATTTGCCTAAAGTAAGGGTGTCCTTGACACCCTTCCTGTGAACCAGGAGTGATCAAATAAGCCTGCCGTAAATACTGCTGTGTTTCTCCAATTTGAGTCCTACTGACTTTCAGGTATAGATTCTATATGTGATTTGGAGTCATGCGAAAACCCAAGCCCCTCTGCAGGGCTTGGAAGAACTCATTTGACACAAAGAATCCATATTTTCACTTGATGGAGGTCAGGAACCTAACACAGGAAGGCAAGAGACTTCATCCACAATGACTGATTTTTTGTCATTATGGTTCTGAACGCACACATGGAATCATTCTTTGATCCATCATGTGCTTAGAATCTAAATCACAGCCACAAACAAGGCCAAGAGGCTAATTCAGCCACATCCCATTCGAAAGCAATAAAGCAAAGAGCCACAGGTGATGCCCATTCATTTCCATTTCAAAACTATATTCTTCAGGCTTCACAAAGGTGTGGCCGGAAGCAAAATCCTTCCAGATATTCAGTGCAAGAGAACAGTACTTAAACAAAAAGTCCAAAGCAGGGTCTCTCAAATGAGAGTTTCCTGGTCACACTGATATCTGAGTTTTCTGAGATGCTCGCCATTCTCTTCAGCTCTCCAGTACTTGGCCATGTCCGAGAGCTTGGAGGTGGTACATATCTTGTACACAAAACCGTGAGCCTATTCTGCAGAGTGGCCAGAATTTAGGAAGAAAACAGCAACTTAGGAAGATAGCAGGTGTTTCCCATTGATAAGACAAGCTGCAGTTCATTCATATATTGGGCAGGATGAATTTTGGGAAGATTTATACTAGACAGGACACATCCATTAATGCATTTTCTTTTCTAATGTGTACAACACCAGACACAGTGGGATACACAGACAAAGAAACACTCGCCTTGTCAAACGACTTACTAGAACAGTCCACTCAAAACCAAAAAAAAAAAAAACAAAAAACAAAAAACGCCTGCCAGCGCGGAGGACAGGTCAACCCATTTGGTTCTTTGAAAAAATAAATAAAACCGACAGAACCTTAGCCATGGTAATGAAGAAAAAAAGAGAGAGAACTCAAATTACTAGCATACAGGAAGAAAGAAACAATATCACAAGAGATATTTCAGAAATACAGAAGATAATAAGAAAATATTTTGAATCTTTATACTCCAATAAAATAGAAGAGAGTGAAGGCATCGATAAATTTCTTAAGTCATTTGATGTGCCCAGATTGAGTCAGGAGGTTATAGACAACCTAAACAGACCAATATCAATTGAGGAAATAGAAGAAACCATCAAAACACTACCAAGTAAGAAAAGCCCAGGACCCGATGGGTATACAGCAGAGTTTTACAAAAACTTTAAAGAGAAACTAATACCAATGCTTTTCAAGCTATTTCAGGAAATTGAAAAAGAAGGAGAACTTCCAAATTCATTCTATGAGGCCACCATCACCCTGATTCCTACACCAGAAAAAGACACTTCAAAGAAAGAAAACTACAGACCAATATCTCTAATGAACCTAGAGGCAAAAATCCTCAATTAAATTCTAGCAAATCAGATACAAAAGCATATCAAAAAAATTGTGTACATGATCAAGTAGGACTCATCCGTGGGATGCAAGGCTGGATCAATATAGGGAAATCAATAAATGTTATTCATCACATCAATACTTAAAAATAAGAACCATATGATCATCTCGATAGATGCAGAGAAAGCATTCGACAAAGTACAACATACCTTTATGTTCAAAACTCTAGAAAAACTAGGGATAACAGGAACATACCTCAATATTGTAAAAGCAATCTCTGCTAAGCCTCAGGCTAGCATCATTCTGAATGGAGAATAATTGAAGGCATTCCCCCTAAAATCTGGAACAAGAAAGGGATGCCCTCTTTCACCACTTCTGTTCAACATAGTTCGTGAAACACTGGCAAGAGCAATTAGACAGACAAAAAAAATTAAAGCCATAAAAACAGGAAAATAAGAACTTAAATTACCACTATTAGAGATGACATGATTCTATACCTAGCAGACCCAAAAGGGTCTACAAAGAAACTAATAGAGCTAATGAATGAATTCAGCAAAGTGGCAGGATATAAAATCAACACGCATAAATCAAAGGCATTCCTGTATATCAGCAAAAAATCCTCTGAAACGGAAATGAGGACAACCACTACATTCACAATATCCTAAAAAAAATAATTGGGAATCAGCCTAACAAAAGAGGTGCAAGTCTCATAAAATGAAAACTACAGAACCCTAAAGAGAATAATAGAGGAAGATCTTAAAAGATGTAAAAATGTACCCTGTTCATATATAGGCAGAACTAACATTATCAAAATGGCGATATTACCAAAAGTTCTCTATAGGTTTAATGCAATGCCAATCAAAATCCTAATGGCATTTCTTGTAGAAATAGAGAAAGCAATCATGAAATTCATATGGAAAAATAAAAGACCCAGAATAGCAAAAACAATGATAAGCAGGAAGTGTGAATCAGACGATATAGCGATATCAGACTTCAAAGTATACTGCAGAGCAATAGTAACAAAAATAACATAATACTGGTACCAAAACAGGCGGGTGGAACAATGGTACAGATTAGAGGACACAGAAACCAATCCACAAAACTTCAACTATCTCATATTTGATAAAGGGGCTAAAAGCATGCAATGGATGAAGGATAGCATCTTCAATAATTGGTGCTGGGAAAGCTGGAAATCCATATGCAACAAAATGAAACTGAATCCCTTTCTCTCGCCATGCACAAAAGTTAACTCAAAATGGATCAAGGAGCTTGATAACAAATCAGAGACACGGCGCCTGATAGAAGAAAAAGTTGGCTATGATCTACATACTGTGGGGTCGGGCTCCAAATTCCTCAATAGGACACCCATAGCACAAGAGTTAATAGCTAGAATCAACAAATGGGACTTACTCAAACTAAAAAGTTTTTTCTCAGCAAAAGAAACAATAAGAGAGGTAAATAGGGAGCCTACATCCTAAGAACAAATCTTTACTCCTCACACTTCAGATAGAGCCCTAATATCCAGAGTATACAAAGAACTCAAAAAATTAGTCAATAAGATAACAAATAACACAATCAACAATGGGCCAAGGACCTGAACAGACACTGCTCAGAGGAGGACATACAATCAATCAACAAGTACATAAAAAAATGCTCACCATCTCCAGCAGTCAGAGAAATGTGAATCAAAACCACCCTAAGATACCATCTCACTCCAGTAAGATTGGCAGCCATTATGAAGTCAAACAACAACAAGTGCTATCGAGGATATGGGGAAACAGGTAAACTTGTACATTGCTGGTGGGACTGCAAATTGGTGCAGCCAAATGGGAAAGCAGTATGGAGATTTCTTGGAAAGCTGGCAATGGAACCACCATTTGACCCAGATATTCCCCTTCTCGGTCTAAAACCTAAAGACCTAAAAAGAGCATGCTACAGGGACACTGCTACATCGATGTTCAGAGCAGCACAATTCACAATAGCAAGACTGTGGAACCAAGCTATATGCCCTCAATGGAAGAATGAATAAAAATAATGTGGCATTTATACACAATGGAGCATTACTCTGCATTTAAAAATGACAAAATCTTAGAATTTGCAGGGAAATGGATGGCATTAGAGCAGATTATGCTAAGTGAACCTAGCCAATCCCTAAAAAACAAATGCCAAATGTCTTCTTTGATATAAGGAGAGTAACTAAGAACAGAGTAGTGACGAAGAGCATGAGAAGAAGATTAACACTAAACAGGGATGAGAGGTGGAAGGGAAAGGGAGAGAGAAGGGAAATTGCATGGAATTGGGAGGAGAGCCTCAGGGTTATACAAAATTTTATACAAAAGGAAGTGCGGGAAAAGGGAAAAATAATACAAGGGGGAGAAATTTATTACTGTAGAGTGGGTAGAGAGAGAAGAGGGGAGGAGAGGGGAGGGGAGGGGGGACAGTAGAGGATAGGAAAGGCAGCAGAATAGAACAGACACTAGTACGGCTATATGTGAATCAATGGATGTGTAACTGATGTGATTCTGCAATCTGTATATGGGGTAAAAATGGGAGTTCATAACCCACTTGAATCAAAATGCGATATATGATATATCAAGAACTATGTAATGTTTTTAACAACCATAAATAAAAATTAAAAAAAAAGAATACTAACTTTGGTGAATGATGCACGCGAATCCTAATATTTCTACAGTAACTGACCCAGTTTAATATCGATGCAAGTAGATTCCTATGGGACATGATGTGTATTTTGACGTTCATTTTTACTCAACACTGGTACATTACTATTTCATGAGTTTATGCACATCATTGGATATATATTTCATCCACAAATTAGCAAACTTATAGGCATTTGTTTTACTTTCAATCACTTCCTGCTTCACAACATATGTATTCCTCCAGGTTTCCTGACTGGTCTTTTTATGAGACTTCTTTCCAAACACATTATTTTCGATTTCCATAATCACTTTTGAAGCAAAACTCACACACTCTTCATGATAAACCAAAACACTAATATTACAATTAGATGTATAATTGGTTGGAATGAAAGATTGTATATCAATATAAGATTTCCTGTAATTTTTCAGATATCAGTTAAATCCATTATTTAAAATTGGAACAAGTTATATTATTTATTCACAGTATGGTCTATTCATGCTTTATCTCTATATTCATAGACACAGGGTGCACCTCTTTGTAACCCCAATACTAATTTTACGTCTTTAATATATTGCTCCCAGAAATGGTGGAAGAAATACTCATGTCACCTGATCTACATATACATTTTATCCCAGTAATATTCTGGACAAAAAATTTAATGGCCATACTTATGATTGTACCAATGCCTAAATGGAAAGTGAACACGGATTACTAAAAACATCCATGTCCAGGTTGCGTAATGCTCTCAAATGCCAATCCTATTGGTGACTACATATTTGTTTCTTCCTAAGATTATATATTGAAACTCAACACTGTTGAACATGTCTAATCCTATCAGTCACTTTATACTTTGCCTAATTTTGTAATGTCTCTATTGATATCTGCTTTTCTGCATATTTTCCCCAGCTCATCCTAGTGACTGACTCTTCATATGTGCTGACATTTAAATTCAGTCTCTAACCGAAACCCTATTGCTAAAGAACTTTTGGTGCAAATCATATACTCACTCTTCCACCTAAACCTACCGACTAGCTTCATGATCCTAGCAACTATCCCTTTTTAACTGGATGTTCTCTTCTACATTCAATCATCCAAGGTACAAGGTCCTATGCCATTGTATATCGAATTATATGAGACATATTTGCAGAACATAATTCGTAGCTAAGTATCCCAATCAAGGGCTCAATGCCCTTCTGGGCTTCAAATCATACCTAGATTTCTGTTTTCATACTTATATTTCACCTCTATATTCTTGTAAATATCACAGGTTTCCAACACTATTATTCATCGCACAGAATGATTCCTAACCCAAATCGAACCTGTTATTAACCATAAACATACACTGTTCCCTCAAACTCATTTCACAAAAGAGCAGGAACAGAGTTGTTCTTACAATACAGGAAAGTAGGGGACCGTCCACCTGCTGAGAACCTCAAAGGTCCATGCAGAAATGATACTTGCACAAGTTGTAGGCATGTATGAAGGACCTGAGTGAGCAAAAGTCATCTTCCATGGCAAAAAAACCTAGTTAGAACGAAGGGGCGTGTCTGAATCAGCCTCTCTCTTCTTATTGTAGAGAAGACTGACCAAAACAGGCCTGTGTGGAGAGCTGTTCCCGTTTGGCTATCGTTTATATTCCATTCTAACTTGTGAAAGTGTCACAAGAAGGAGCGGCTGGCTCCATCTCTTGGGACTCTTGGAAGCAACTGTTAGGACAAAGTGGTTGCCAAGGCAGTCACCTCATTCAGTTCCAAAGAAAGTGACATACCTCATTTCCTTGGTGATGGAACTCTCTGAACTTGGTATCCAAGAAGCCACCCAGAGGCAGTCCCAGTCCCAGTCCCAGTCCCAGTGGGCTCACTTGTTTGGATTTTCCAAGGACAAAGTCAGCCTTTCTTGGTACCTACTGATGTGAGGATGGCCAAATGCCAGTAGAGCTCTGAAGAGGGACCTTTTCTGAGAAAACAGGTAGTGGCTCACCGCTGGCTCCTCTCAACTTCACAGAGTTGGACAAGGAGACCAGATCTGAGACAAGACAGGCCAATTCGGGGAAACATTGTATGGCTCACCAGTCAGAGGACACTCCGGGTTGTCACAGACCTACTTGGGGAAAGAAGGTGCCTTTGTGGGAGTGGGTTTGGATTTGTGGTTCTGTCTCATGTTCTGAGAATAGGTAGGAAAGGCGTTTTTTGTTTTGTTTTTTTTTTTTTTTTGGTTTTGAGTTGACTGTTCTAGTAAGTCGTTTGACAAGGCGAGTGTTTCTTTGTCTGTGTATCCCACTGTGTCTGGTGTTGTACACATTAGAAAAGAAAATGCATTAATGGATGTGTCCTGTCTAGTATAAATCTTCCCAAAATTCATCCTGCCCAATATATGAATGAACTGCAGCTTGTCTTATCAATGGGAAACACCTGCTATCTTCCTAAGTTGCTGTTTTCTTCCTAAATTCTGGCCACTCTGCAGAATAGGCTCACGGTTTTGTGTACAAGATATGTACCACCTCAAAGCTCTCGGACATGGCCAAGTACTGGAGAGCTGAAGAGAATGGCGAGCATCTCAGAAAACTCAGATATCAGTGTGACCAGGAAACTCTCATTTGAGAGACCCTGCTTTGGACTTTTTGTTTAAGTACTGTTCTCTTGCACTGAATATCTGGAAGGATTTTGCTTCCGGCCACCCCTTTGTGAAGCCTGAAGAATATAGTTTTGAAATGGAAATGAATGGGCATCACCTGTGGCTCTTTGCTTTATTGCTTTCGAAAGGGATGTGGCTGAATTAGCCTCTTGGCCTTGTTTGTGGCTGTGATTTAGATTCTAAGCACATGATGGATCTAAAGAATGATTCCACCTAGGTCTGGTTTGGTCCATCTTCGCCACATTAAGAAAAGAGAGGCTGATTCAAACACGTCCCTTCGTCCTGACTAGGTTGTTTGCCATAGAAGATGACTTTTGCTCTCTCAGGTCCTTCATAGCTGCCTATATCTTCTCCAGGGATCATTTCTGCATGGACCTTTGAGGTTCTCAGCAGGTGGAAGATCCCCTACATTCTGTATTGTAAGACCAGCTCTGGCCCTGCTCTTCTATAAAGTTAGATTGAGGGAACTGTGTATGGTTAGGTTTAATACCTGGTTCAATTTGGGTTATGAATCATTCTGCGGGATGCATAATGGTATTGGGAACCTACGATATTCACAAGAATATATAGGTGAAATATAAGTATGAAAACAGAAATCTAGGTAAGATTTGAAGCCCAGAGGGCATTGGGCCGTTGATTGGGATACTTAGCATTCAATAATGTTCTGCACAGATATCTCAGATAAATCGATATACAATGGCATAGGACCTTGTACCTTGGATGATTGAATGTCGAAGAGAACATCCAGTCAAAAAGGCATAGTCAGTAGGATTAAGAAGATAGTCGGTAGGTTTAGAAAGACGAGTGAGTATAGCATTTGGACCAAAAGTTCTTTAGCAACAGGGTTTCGGGTAGAGAGTGAATGTAAATGTGAGCACATGTGAAGAGTCAGTCACAATGATGAACTGGGGAAAATATGTCAGAAAGCAGATATCAACAGAGACATTAGTAAATCAGGCAAAGTATAAAGTGAGTGATAAGATTAGATATTTTCAATATGGTTGAGGTTGAATATATAATCTTAGAAAGAAACAAATATGTAATTACGAATTGGATTGACATTTGAAAGCATTAGGCAATATGAACATGAATGCTTTTAGTTGTCCTTGCTCAGTTTCCATTTAGGCTTTGGTAGAATCTTAAGTGTTATCTTCGCTTTTTTTGTCCAGAATATTACTGTGATAAATGTATATGTAGATCAGGTGACATGAGTATTTCTTCCACCATTTTTTTTAGGAATCATTGAAAGACGTATAAATTAGTCTTGGGGGTACAAAGAGGTGTAACCTTTGTTTATGAATACAGAGATAATGCATGAATAGTCCATACTGTGAATAAATAATATAACTGGATCTACTTTAAATAATGGATTGAATTATTATCTGAAATTATATATGAAATCATATATTGATATACAATCATTCATTCCAACCAGTTATACAACTAATGGAAATATTAGTGTTATGGTTTATCATGAAGGGTGTGTGAGTTTTGGTTCAAAAATGATTATGGAAAACGAAAATAATGACTTTGGATAGAAGCCTCATTAAAAGACCAGTGAAGAAACATGGAGAAATACATGTGTTCTGAAGTAAGAAGTGATTGTAAGTAAAAAAATGCCTATGAATTTGTGAACTTGTGGATGAAATACATATCCTATGATGTGCATAAACTGAAGAAATAGTAATGTACCAGTGTTGAATAAAAATGAACATCAAAATGCACATCATGTCCCATAGGAATCTACTTGCATTGATGTTATACTGGATCAGTTACTGTAGAAATATTAGGATTTGTATGCACCATTCACTGAAGTTAGTTGTCAGTACTAGGAAAGAAATATGTAGTTCAGGTAGATGAATATTTGTGAGAATAATCTTGTGAAATTTTGATTATAAATCCACACATATGAATATGAATGAATTTAGGGAGTGTATAATAAGACACATATATTACATATTTTGATAAATCTGTAGAGTGTGTATATATATATACAGACACACACACACACACACACACACACACACACACACACACACACACAACCAGATATTAAAAACTAGCAAAATATATGCCGATCAAAATTCATCATGAAATATATATCATAAAGATCCAAAAATATTCTTTTGACTGAACATGGGTTTATGTATAGTGTTGTTCTACTGGGAAGCTCACCCATAGGTTGAATTTTCAGTTCCAACACCATTTTTGAAGAGTGATGTCTTCTCACGCTTTGTATCTGCCAAGTCATGTAACTCACAAGAATGTACGTGTTATCCCCGTAGGATTCTATTTGTGCATATAAAAATACATGTGGTGAATAAGCTCCAGAGAAAGGGAGACAGTAATTCACATATTTGTTAACTTTAAAAACACATGGAGAACTATTTCAATTAAAAATTGACTAGATTTATAACACCTACCCTTTCTCATGCAAAAGTCAATTTCAACTCTGAACTGCGTGTATTTATATACTGTTTTGGTTATTTTTCTCTATCATATTAGGATTAGTAGTCAGAGTCTAGTAGAATATGGGTTAGTGTCAGGTATTCAGAAATTCGAATGGAAAATAGGAAAATTAATCTAATATGTATGCAAATATGTGCTACAAAAAATCTTCCCACTCTCATCCAGAACAATGCCTTGACATTACCTTCGCCCCAAGTTAGACACATTTAGAGAAGAAGAGTTAAAAAATCTGTGATTACATTTCTGGAATGGAAAATGCTCATGAGTGCACAAAATTGGAGGTGGTATAGGAGTTTCTAAAAGTAAGGACAGGGTACACACTCCACAAACATGGAGCTCTGCCAGCCTAACACTTTTTGAGAAACTGCCACTGAGGTTGTGCACTTGAAATATATGTTGTTGTCAGGAGTTAAGTTTCCTTTGCAGTGACACCCTCAAAGCTGGGTGTGCGTCTCTGAGACCTTGAGGACATAGTTTCTTATTTTCCAATGTACACGAGGCAGCAGTGCTGAAGTCTCTCTTTGTAGGTTAACTGTGGCGACTGGGGCTTAGTGTCTCCCCATGTGGAATGTGAAGCAAATTGGTCATCCTCCACTTTTTGTGGTGTTTCTTGCTGCTGCACTGGGAGTTTGGTATTTGCTTCTTGAAATACAACAGTTCAACTGGTACACCGTGCTGGAGGGAATTCTGTCAAGTGTGGTGGGTCAGGGTCTGCAAGAAAGTGCACCATCCAGGCTTCGCTGAAACTTTAGTGACACACCATAAATTTTGGCCTTCCCTGGCCAGACAACGACCCTCTCTGAGGCTCTAATTGTGCTCATAATTTCTGATATTGGGACCAGCAAAAATAAATAAATAAACTAGCATTTGTGTTATGCTTGTCAAAGTTCTGTTTTCTGTAACCCCCCTTTTGTGTAACTTTCTGGGCCATATAGCTGGGCTATAGGAAAGGCGGGGTTGCTGTTTTGTTCCTGCCGTTTTGGGAGGGAGAGGCAGCCCAGCTGGTTGACATAATAAGCTTGCCTCAATTTGATTTTAGTTGGAGTCAGTGTTCTTTTTTTGCTTTCTCATCTAACCTTTTTGAGTTTCCCAGCAAGATGACCCTGCGGACCAGATCACAAGACCAGACTGCTGGAAATTCTGAATCTGGCCTTCCCTCCAGGGCTCCGGGCTGGAGAGCCACTCTAGGGGGTGCACATCTTGAGATGCTCCAAGGCCTTTGAGTGAGCGTTCGGTCCCAGGAGCACTGCAGTGAACCACCTCACTAAAACTATTAGCAAGCACCTGGTGGAGGAGGCCTCAATAATTAAGTGCTGCCTTTATAACATCGGATATCCGTTAAAGGAAGATCTGTTCTGATGACATAGAGGTGTCCTGGGGAGGCTCACATATACTCCTTTTCGGGACAGTAATGAGAATCATTCTGTCTTCTGTTCTGTTCTGTAGGGAATTCCTCTGGAATGGTAGAGAGGTGCTGACTGGCATGCACGCGGTCCTACTTCGGAGCTTTAGAAAGACATTGCATTGCTCCTCTGTTTTTCTGTTTCGAGTCCGGGTTTCTGTTTTTTGTGTTTTGTTCTGTGTTCTATGTTTTTCTTGTTTGTTTTGTTCTGTGATTTCTGTGGCAAAATCTTAACTATATTGGACGTGAAAATGGGTAACAAAGCAAGTAAAACTGACATCCCTTTGGACTGTGTTTTAAGAAACTGCGATGAACTTTACCCCCCTTTGTTAAGCAGAATGAGAGAAGCCCCTAGCTGGGTGCCTGGAGCACACCCACTGAAGAGGACAATGCCTGCTGTGGACGTGAGAACTGAGTATCTCCCAGGTTAAAAAGTGAATCTCCATTAAAAGCCCTTGTCCATCCAGATCCAGAGAGTCACAACATTTGGGCAGAGTCCCCTGAGTTTTTCCTTTGTTACCAAAGCAATAACCCCCCCCCCCTTTTTCTTTTTCTAAAAACCTTGTCCTCATTATTAAATTGGCATTAATTGCCTTCAAGGTCAGGAGCCGAACTTTAAGTTACAAATTTTGCTACATCCCCCCCCCCCCGGCTTAGTCCCGGAACTTTTTTAGAACTGACTACTTAAATGTTAGTAAAGTAAATGTAGCATGCTTGGGGTGGATCCAAACCAGAGTAGCTGATCCTGTAAGTAAAAGGAGGGACTGAGGGACTCCCAGCAGCTGCCGAAGCCCTGTTGCTTCAGGGAATTCCCTCCTTTCTTCCCTGCACTGTAAGGATTATGCCACCTCTGTCTTCTAAAAAAGAGAAAAAGAAAAAATGCATTAAAGTCACCATGGAGACCCTTGATTGTACATTTCAGGTTGCCCCTCTTTTAAAACATCTGGTCCCCCCCTGTTGACATCTATGGTGCCACTGGTGTAGGAGATTTTTCTCTTATCTGCTCTGGTTTAAAGGGTTCTGTCTGACAGCCACAGTCTGCACCTCCTTTCTGTCTGTCTTGTGTCTTTGTTTCTGGCCCTTTAAGACACGTGCAATAATGTGTTGATATTATAAATTGTTTTTGGGGAATGATCTTAGCTGAATGTGTGTCTAAATGATGATGTTCTATTGTAACAATCTGGTATCTGAATGGGTTTTTGAAGCATTGCACAATCTTGAAGTTAAAAGTCGGGTTTAGGTAATTGTTTAGTTTATGATTTCAGATAATTCATGCCAGAGAACTTAAATACTAAGGATGGAAAACTAAAGAACTCTACTTCCAAGTTGGCAAGTAACTTCCCAATCACTCAGTCTTTTTTTTTCACCAATTTTGAATTGGGTAGCCTGGGAAAATGTCACTTTGTGCACCAGAGCATTAATCTGGACAAGTATTGTAAATCATAGTATGATATCTGTTGACAAAACAAGATGTAAAGATATAAAATTTTGTGAATTGTATCTTAAACTTGTACCATAATTTTCAACATCCGAACCTGAAAATTATGGTTAAAATGCCTTAGGCCTGAGGTGTCTGCTCAGAATAGCATTTTTTTCTTCCTCCTTCCAGACCTCAGCCATGATTTATTTTGAAAGGCAAATGAAAGAAGCCTGCAAGATTATTAGGAGACTGATCAGAGGCCTAAGGAAAAAAAGGTAAATTGTATGGTATTTACTAATTACTGACCAGTCATTTTTTCTAGGACTCTTATTTTTTTCCTTAGATACTTTATTTTTTTTTTGAGCTCATGATTTTGATTATACAGACCTAGGTTAATGTTTTTCTGATCAGTACTATCTTTGACCAACTTTGGAATTTTTGAAACATTGCAATGGAGATTTCACCTGCGAAAAGCTAAAAGGCCTTTACTATTATTACGTGTGCTCAATTTTGTTATGTGTTGTATGTCTATATATACATATGTCCGTATATCATATATATGATACACAAATTAACATATATAAGGAGCACTCATAAAAAAAGCGCTCATATAAACAAATTTTAAAAAGTGGATCCAAAGGTCTTTAATTCACGTGATTTAAATGGTTCAATTAAATTGGATAAACAGATAAAAATAAATGTTTTTAAATTTAAGCTTTCAAGTGTTTCTAGGTATTCAAAAATCTAATAAAATGTTAATATCTACAAAATGTCTAATATGCCTTGGTTCTAGGACTTTTCCTTCAACATAAAAATGGTTTACACTCTTCAATACATTTGTCTAATATTTTGATAAATAAGTAAAGTAAATTTGATATGGGATTACTCATTAATGAGTACTTTTGTTAGATATCTGATTGACTTCCTGACGTCTGTATAAGTTTGACTAAAGTCTGTAAAGGATAGTAAAAATCAATCATGTGTTAAAGAGACAAAAATTTCTTAAAACATAAGTTTACCCATAGCATTGTGTTTATTAAGTTTTATTTTTTCTAGAGCAAGCAACCATAGAAATTAAACAACTGATTAAATTAGAACTGTTATTTTAGAGCACTGTATTGCCATTTCTTTAAAAGCTAAACTTGGTTAATGTAGAAACATCAATGTAATTGTGATGCTACTAATGTGCTCATATCAGGTATGCAAGTCTGTAAGGTAAAAATTTTAAAAGAGGATTATATCAAGCTAGTGTTCTGAAGTTGTACGGTAAAAAATGTATTGGGGATTTATTCACCTGTTACCAATAAGATATGCAAAGTTTCATGTTACTTTTTACATTGGGGAACAATTTAAATGTATTTTATGTTAATTAGAGCCTAATCTATGTAAAGGTTAAAAACTTTCAGCATTTCTTTAATTCATGTTTTAAAAGTGATATTATATATTGTTAGCTAATGTTCATGTGACCTCAAAAAATTTATGTAAACTTAGTAAAATAATATTTAAAAAATAAAGATCAGCTTTAGAACTAACACACTTAATATTTATAAAGAGCCCTGCCTTACCTGAGATAAGGCTGTGTGTCCCATCTTACTACATGTGAGAATGACTACAAAAGCAGTAGGTCAGATTTTATTTCTTTAAAGTTATGTTAAAAGTTCTTTTTCTATGTCAAAATAACTAGGATCTCAAACAGGGGATATAATGTATTACTCAGCCAAAAAATTCAGTGTAGCTATTACACGAACTAAGTATTTTTACTCTTGTTATAAAATTTTATTTTGTAATTTCCTTATATGTGATCTAGATTCTCTGTTAGTGTTTTACAGAAGTGTTGCTTTAAGAACAAAACATGGGTTAATTTCAGAGAGTAAGTTATCACCTACAAGACAGACAGAATAATACAGATCCCAATTAATAAAAAGATAAATAATTATAAAGTTATAGACATTAAAGCCCAGTGCTATTAATATAAGGATGTTAAAATTTATTTGATGGATGTTTAAGATTAGGATTTTAAATTAAATTTAAATGAAAAGGGCCAAAACAAAACAATATTTGTCTCTTGCCCTCTGAGTCAGTCTGAATCCAGGGAACAGGGGACTTCACTAAAGAGTTTTGCAACTCTGGGCCACATAAACTCCCCATCAGGGAGATTAATGAGACCACTGGAGAACAGAAAGCCAATCAGTGCATTTGCTATGAAGAGGAGAGTCATCAGAGAAGGGAGAAATCCCTGATGCTTCCCAGGGAAGCCACATGGTCAAGCAAGACCTGGACCCACCTAGCGCAAATGGCTCTAGAAGAACTGAGAAAGTGCTCTCAAGTTTCCCCAGGAATGACTCCCATGAAAGCTCAGCTGACTGTTAACAATAGATAGAAACAAAAGTCAGTTTGACTTCTTCATCTTAAACACTTAGCAAAGACAATGAAAACCAAAATACAGCCATTCCTGGGCATTTTAAATAATAATAATAATAATAATAATAATAATAATAATAATAATAATAATATTTTAAGGTATACACTTTATGTTAGCCTCCCAAAATAAGTAAGACTGGAGGCTACAAAGAAGGATTCTCAGAGAGGAATGCCTGATACTTATTAAAAGAGACTATCAAGAAGAGCTGCCAGAGGCAGAAATTTTCAGTTTAAGGCCTAAAGATATTCCTAACCTACACAGGTAAGTTTGGTGTTTGCTAGTACGATTATCCAGCATTGAGTATCAGAATTAAAGGTTTCCTCTATTAGACACAGAGGTCATACTGGTAAAAGGATTTTGCAAGATCAGATGACATTAAATTATTAAACTGTATCTTATGGGGAGGGACAACTGTAATACTAAAAGTTAAATATTAAGTTGACAGTCTTGATAACTGGGAATATTAAAGACCGGTGAGGGAAATTCTATAGAGTGACATGTTCCAGCTGCTGCAACATTTATTCAGTACTCATGGTTTTTGTTTCTCTCATAGAAGAACCCATCCCCAGATGACTTTACAACCTGTTCTTCCTTAACGAGACTTCAAAACGAACTGATTTCTAAAAGGCAACTCATGTCCCTCAACTACTTCTAAAAGGCAACTCATGTCCCTCACACCATGCCTACTCACGTCACCCTCTCTCAGCTCAGAAGAATCCAAAATGGGTGACGCCTCTCTTATTACAACAATGGAGCCAAATATAAATAGACTATCAATACAAGTAATTAATTAAGTCAGGTAAAATCAGGGAGACTGGTTTTGGGTGAGTTCTAAAAATTTGGAGACTTTTACCTGAGGGATTAAAATTTCCTCAGTGCTCTTCCCCCAATCTATCAAAGATTTGAAAGAGACACAGAGAAAAGGGGAAAATGATAGACCCAACCTGATCTTTTATTAAAATTGGGAGCCATCTTGCCACAAAGCATGAAAAGATAATTTTGGCTTTACCATAAATTACTGAAAATTCTGAACCTGTTTGGAATGCCTGCCAGTGACTTGAACTGACCCATGTCTTGCTCTCTGACCTGATAGCAACCGTTTTTGAAACTTTAGTGACATATCATAAATATTTGCCTTCCCTGGCCAGACAGCAACCCTCTCTGAGGCTCCATTTTACAGCAAAAAGAAAAAATGTAAACTACCATTAGTGTGATGCTTGTCAGAGTTCTGTTATCTCTAACCCCCATTTTGTGTAACTTTCTGGGCTATAAAGCTGTGCTGTAGGAAAGCTGGGGTTGCTGTCTTGTTCCCGCCGTTTTCGGAGGGAGAGGCAGCATGGCCAGTGGAAATAATAAGTTTAATTTAATTTGATTTCTATTGGAGTCAGTGGTCTTTTCTTGTGTCCTGATCTAACAGGTAAACACTCCAAAAACTTGCAGCTCTGCTGGCCTAAAGACTTCTTGAGACACTTCCCTTGAGATTGGGCACTTGAAATATATGTTGTTTTAAGGAGCTTTAGCATCCATCTAGTGGGACCATCAAAGCTGGGTCTGCATCTATGTGACCTGGAGGACATGGTTTCTTATATTCCAATGAACATGAGGCAGCAGTGCTGAATTCTCTCTTTGTAGGTAAACTGTGGCCACTGGGTGCTAAGTGTCTCCTCGTGTGGACTGTGAAGACATTTGGTCATCCTCCACATTTATTGCTGTTTCTTGCTGCTGCACTGGGATTTTGGTATTTGCTTCACGAAATACAAGGAGTTCAACTGGGACCCAGTGCTGGAGGGAGTTCTGTCACGTGTGGTGGGTCAGAGTCTGCAGGAGAATGCACCAACCAGGCTTCTATCCCACAGAGCCTGCCCCCTTTACCATAGCAACCTGATTCTGAACATTGCCCTGAAATTTCTCCATATAACAAGATGCCTTTACATAGAAGGTTCTGCTGGCTGCACCATGTCACTCACAACCCATTTGGAAGTAAATGGCAGATCCACATGGCCCCACCACAGATGTTTTATCACACACCTGCACAACACTGCTCTATGACCACTAATCAGGAGGCTCCAACTTACTGACATCTCTGTTCTACACCATTATCATAAAACCCAGTCAATTAAGGCACTGTCTGGTACACTTAAAATAGCAACAGGACATCCAAGATTTTCCAGTGCCACCTGCTCATGGGAATTTCAAAAATTTCATGATATTTATCTAGGCATTCTTCAAGGATGAAGTCGGAGGCACTGTGGGTTTCAATTCATTCAGGAACCATTAAATGTTGAGGAAGATCATTTCAATGAAAACTCTGGAGAAATCTCACAGGCAAGGCTTCCCAAAGAGTGGGCAAAAGGTTACATGAAGCCAGGCCCATAGAGGTCTACAATGAGAGGTCCTTGTGTGTTTTGACTCTCAACTATGGATGCCAAGGCTTTCAAAATAAAATCATATGATATCATGGCTGAGATTCCCTGTGTTCTGTGGAAAGCCACCCTTGGTCTACATCTCAGTTTTCAAGGGCGACTCTCATGCGTGGCCTCCAAAAATGCCAACACAAATAATGGCAATACTTTTTTGAGGTCAGTTCCACAACGCAGTCTCAAAGGGTAATCACACCAGAGTTTAAACCCCGGTGGACCCAGTCATCTTTTCCAATCGCCACACAAATGACCACAATTAAAACCAAAACACTTCCACATAGCCCTCATATTCTTCCATATAGACACTCATCATAACCTCTGGCTGGAGGTTTCCATGAGGGGCACATCTAAAAACAGGGTCCAAAATAAGCTCCTTTTCCCCTCATTTGCCTAAAGTCTTTGTGGCCGGGACAACTTTCCTGTGAACCAGGAGTGATCAAATAGGCCTGCTCTTAATACTGCTCTGCTTCTCCAATTTGAGGCCTACTGACAGTCTGGTATAGATTCTTCATGTGATTTGGAGTCATGAGGAAACCCAAGCACCACTACAGGGCTTTGATGTCCTAATTTGACCCAAGGGATCCCTATTTTCACTTGATGGATGTCCGGAAACTAAGAGAGATAGGCAAGAAGCTTCATCCACAATTACTGATTTTTTTTTGCCATTTTGGTTTTGGATGTACACATGGCATCTTTCTTTAGATCCATCTGGTGTTGAGAATCTAAGCGACAACCTCACACAGGGCCAAGATGCTGATTCAGACACATCCATTTTAAAAGAAATTAAGCAAAGAGCCACAGGTGATGCCCATTCATTTCCATTTGAAAACTATTTTCTTCAGGCTTCACAAAGTGTGACCTGAGGCAAAGACCTTCCTGACATTCAGGGCAACAGAAAAATAGGTAAGCAAAAGGCCCAAAGCAGGGTTTCTCCACTGAGACTTTCCTATTCACACGGATATCTGAGTTTTCTGAGATGCTCTCATTCTCTTCAGCTATTCAGTACATGGCCATTTCACAGAGCTTGGAGGTGGTACATACCTTGGACACAAAACCATGAGCCTATTCCAGATAGATGACTGAATTCAGGAAGAAAACTGGAACTTTGGAAGATAATAGGTATTGCACATCAATAAGGCTAGCCACTCTCTATTCATAAATTGGGCAGGACGAATGCTGGGAGCTTTCTACTAGACACAACACATCCATTGATGCATTCTATTTACTATTGTCTACAACCACTGACACAGTAAAATACACAGACATAGAAACACTCACCTTGTCAAATGACAAACAAGAAACAGTCCACCCCAAACCAAACAAACCGACTTTTCTACCTATTCTCAGAAAATGTGAAAACCACACACTCACACCCACACTCAAAAAGGTACCTCCTTCCCCCAAGTAAGTCTGTGACTCTATGGAGTGTCTTCTAACTGGTGAGCCATACTATGTTCCCCTGAAATTGCCTCTACAGTCTCAGATCTTGTCTCCTTTTCCAACTCTGTGAAGTTGCCATGAGCCAGTGGTGAGCAACTACCTGCTTTCCCAGGAAAGGACCCTCTTCATAGCTCTCCTGTCATTTTGCCATCCTCACATCAGTATGTACCAAGAAAAGCTGACCCTGTCCTTGGTAAATCCAAACAATTGAGTTCACTGGGACTGGGACTGGGACTGCCTCTGGGTCTCTGGGTTCCTGGATACCATGTTCAGAGAGTTCCATCAACAAGGAAGTTAGGTAGGTCAATTCCTTCAGCAACTGAATGAGGTCACTGCCTTGGAAACCACTTTGTCCTAACAGTTGCTTCCAAGAGTCCCATGAGATGGAGCCTGCCCCTACTTCCTGTGACACTGTCACAAGTTAGAATGGTATATCAACCATAGGCACCCAGGAACAGCTCTCCACACAGGCCTGGTTTGGTCCATCTTTACATTAAGAAGAGAGAGGCTGATTCAGACACATCCCTTCAATCTGACCAGGGTTTTTGCCATGGAAGATGACTTTTGCTTTCTTAGTTCCTCAATAGCTGCCTACATCTTATCCAGGGATCATTTCTGCATGGACCTTTGAGGTTCTCAGCAGGTGGAAGAACCCCTACATTCCTGTATTGTAAGACGAACTCTGTACCTGCTCTTCTGTAAAGTGAGATTGAGGGAACAGTGTATGGTTAGGGTTAATAACAGGTTCTATTTGGGTTAGGATTCATTCTACGAGTTGATTAATGGTATTGGACACCTGCGATATTTACAAGAAAATACAGGTGAAATATAAGTTTGAAAACAGAAATCTAGGTAAGATTTGAAGCCCAGAAAGGCATTAGGCCCTTGAGTGGGATACTTCGCTTTGAATAATATTCTGCACAGTTGTCTCAGATGAATCAATATCAATGGCATAGGACCTTGTACCTTGGATAATTGAATGTCGAAGAGAACATCCAGTCAAAAATGGATAGTCAGTAGGATTAGGACATAAGTCCATAGGTTTAGTAAGAAGAGTGAGTATAGGAGTGGGAACAAAAGTTCTTTAGCAATAGGCTTTCGGGTAGAGAGTGAAAGTAAATGTCAGCACATGTGAAGAGTCAGTCACAATAATGATCAGTGATACTATGTAGGGAAGAAGATATCGATAGAGACAGTAGGAAATCAGGCAAAGTATAAAGTGAGTGATAGGATTAGACATTTTCAACATGGTTGAGTTTGAATATATAATCTTAGGAAGAAACAAATTTGTAGTCACCAATAAGATTGACATTTGAGAGCATTAGGCAACCTGAAAATGGATTTTTTAGTAATGCATGCTCACTTCAATTTAGGCTTTGGTTCAATCATAAGTGTGACATTTTCTTTTTGTGTCCAGAATATTACTGTGATAAAATGTATATGTAGAACAGGTGACATGAGTATTTCTTCCAACATTTCTGGGAGCTACATTTTGAAGATGAATAAATTAGTATTGGGGATGCAAATTGATGTACCCTGTGTCTATAAATAGAGAGATAATGCATGAATAGGCCATACTGTGAATAAATAATATAAGTGGTTCAAACTTTAAATAATGGATTGAATTGATATCAGAAAATATACAGGGAATCTTATATTGATATACAATCATTCATTCCATCCAGTTACACATGTAATGGTAATATTAGAGTTATAGTATATCATGAAGAATGTGTGAGTTTTGCTTCAAAATGATTATGGAAATCGAAATGAATGTGTTTGAAAAGACCTGTCATGAAAAGACCATTCAGGAACCCAGGAGGAATACATGTGTTCTGAAGCCGGAAATGATTGAAAGTGAATCAAATGGCCATAAATTTGTGAACTTGTGGATGAAATATATATCCTATGATATGAATAAACTGAAGAAAATTTAATATACCAGTGTTGAATAAAATGAACTTCAAAATACACATCATGTCCAATAGAAATCTACTTGCATTGATGTTAAACTGTGTCAGTCACTGTAGAAATATTAGGATTGTATGCACCATTCACTTAAGTTACTTTTCAGTACTAGGAAACAAATAAGTATTTCAGGTGGATGTATATTTCTGAGAATAATCTTGTGAAAAGTTGATTATAAATTCACATACATAAACATGAATGAATTTAGGGAGTGTATATAAGACACATATATTTCATATTTTGAAAAATCTGGAGAGTGTGTGTGTGTATATATATATATATATATATATATATATATATATATATATATATATACAAAACACACACACAGACAAAAAAATGTAGCAATATATATGCCAAACGAAATTCAACATGAAATATATATCATCCATAGATGCAAAAATATTTATTTTACTGAACATGGATTTATGTATAATGTTGATCTACTAGGAAGCTCACCCAAGGTTGAATTTTCAGTTTCAACAGCGTTTATGAAGAGTGATCTCTTCTCATAATTTGTATCTGCCAAGTCAGCCTCCTCACAAGAATTTACGTGTGATTCCAAGTTGGATTCGATATGTGCAGATAAAAATACATGTGCTGAATAGGCTACAGAAAAATGGAGACAGGAATTCACATGTTTGTTAACTTTAAAAACACATGGAGAACTATTTCAATTAAAAATTAACTAGATTTATTACAACTACCCTATATCATGCAAAAGGCAAGTCCAACTATACACCATGCCTCCTCCGAACTGCTTGTATTTCTATTCTGTTTGGGTTATTTTTCTCCATCATATTAGGATTAGTAGTCAGAGTCTAGTAGGGTATGGGTTAGTGACATTTGTCCCGGTCGGCCGGACACATCAACGTGGGTAACAAACCTAGTTGGGGAGGAATCGAGGGTCAAGAGACACGACAGATGACAGCAAGATAGGAGTTCTGATCATGCTGCAAACTTTTATTGTTCTCACATTCGAATTCATATGCTGCAGATGGAAAAGCTCTCTTATCAGCAGTTGCTGGATGTCTTCAGAAAGTGAGATAACCTCAGGATGTTTCAGGAAGACAGATGGCCGCAGGATGTCTCAGGGAGATAGATGGCTGCGGGATGTCTCCCAGGCAGGATATCTCCCAGGGGGCTGCTTTTGTCAGTGTAAGGCTATTCTTTGAAGGAGAACTTCCTTCTAGCCCCTGACCTCTCCCCTTTTTTATATAAAATATATGACCATACCTTACTGGCCAATATTTTAGGGGGTGATAGAGGCTCTGTTTCTCAAGGAGGCCTTAGAATATCTCCTGATCTGAGAGAGCATGTTTACTAGAAGATTTCTTGGTGGCCTTAGCATGTTTTTGGAGGAGACGGCTTTGAGGGGGAAGCATGACGACCGCCATGCACCAGACCGTGTCACTAAGAGGTCTTATGTTTTGGGATCCGTGGATCCATCCTCCTGCAGTCCATCCTGCACCCTCCGTTATTAGGGCCTAACATCCTCACTCCATGGGTGCATCCTCCCCCAAACGGAGGGGCCCATGGAGGACGAATCCTTATGGCAATGGCAGAAGATGGTTGGTCAGAGCTGTTACTTACAGTTTTATGTAAGAAAAAGAGATCTGCGGGGATGTAAACTTAAGAAATAAGCCTGTGAGAAGGGTAGAACATCCTTTTAAATGTTGGCAGCATGGTCTTCCATCTCCAGATGATGATAGTGGACCTGTATGGGCTTAGAGGCCAAAATATTAATCTGTTCTTTAATAAAGTGTACCAGCCTGTTTATAATGCAGGGGCCTATGGACACCATTAAAAGTAAACCCAACAAAGGGCCTAATAGGGGTACAAGGTAGGGTAGAAATCCATTAAACCCTGTCCAGAGGGGATTTTCAAAAAGTTCCCTTCTTCTCTTTTCTAGATCTTCTTGAATCTGCTTAATTTTAGAGCGTACAATGCCTGATTTATTGGCATAAAAGCAGTATCGTTCCCCTAAGGCCAAGCAAATACCTCCCTGGTTAGCTGTCAGCAAATCTAAGCCTCGTCTATTTTGAAGAAACACTTCCGCCAGGGAGTCTACTAGGTTCTGCAAATCTTTAATGGTTCCTGATAGAGTTTATACATCATTTATAAGTTGTTGAGACAGGCGAGGTAAGAGTGTATTGCCTGACTAAGCCAGCTGTACCTGTGCCCACAGCAGCTGTTATTCGAAGGCTGGCAAGGAGTTGTAAGGCCTGTATTGCCCACCTGTGTCTTTTCACTAAGGTGTCTAGACTAGGAATGCATAGAGTTTCGTCTCCTAGGACAATAGTTTTATGAGGGAGTAATAAGGCAAGAACACAGCCAACAGTCCAATTTGCTGGAAGCCTGGGGAAGGCCGAGTTTCCTCCACACATAAAAACTGTGCCATTGGGGGGACAAAGATGGGGTGGGTGAGGAATAGTTTTGTACTGTTGAGCAATTTCCAAAGGAAGTAACTCCAACATCAGTATCATACGTATTATTCTGCATCACGCCTAAAAGACATATTGTAAAAGTGCCTATAGGCTGTACTATAAAAGGAAATCTGCGTTGGCATGTATTATCATCGTCTATGATAGAATTAATAGAACTGCAATAGGCATGATTGCCCCTGTTTTCATGGAGAGCCAGCAATCACCAGCAAGGGTGGGCTTGGAATTATTAAGGAAGGAGAAGGTAGTTTCCAAAGTATCTAATGTATTGGTATCTAAACTTGGGAGCTGGGATTTAGGCTATATTAAGGGATGATATGTGAGCTCAGGGATTTGGGGTTTCAAAAGTTTGATTATCTGAGGATGCTTGACAGCATCAGTGAATCCTCCACAATCAGAGACCCCTGTAGGTGCCTTAATGGGGGAGCAGGAGGGTTTACCGACAGGGCCTTGGCACCCAGGTGACTGTAGCTTGGTGTATTTGCCATCTCCTCCCCGGGCAAAAAGAACGAGGGTATAATGAATAGTGGTCCCCCCTGCTGCATGAGTTTTAGTTATGGAGGCTTCAAATAATTGTTCTCCCTGCTTGTTAACACAAATTGAGGCCGACGCATAAGAAGAGACATGCATCTCTTGGGTATGCGTTCAAGTTTCAGAACAATTTGGAGAGCTTTACTTGTACTGGGGGAATAATCTTTGGCTTGATAACACATACCCATTTAGGCTGATGAACTCCTCCGAGCTTATGGTCAAACTCAGCACGGAGGTAAGCCACCTTAGTCACGCAGTCAGCAGTCTGGGTCCAACTAGTGGGAGCCTGAGTCCAAGATCCTCCCTTGCATTCACAGGGAGGGCCAAAAAGGTACTCCATGATGTTGGAAGGTGGAGGACCAAGGCCTCCATGTACAAACCTGTTCAGCAGAAGTGCCTTAAGCAGGATGCTCACACAGATTGTTGGCTGCATCCTAAAAAGAGGAAAATTTGTCCTCAAGGGGAGGACCTCCATCCCTATGTTGATGTAAGTCATTATCCTGTTTAACCAGGCGTTCTGGTAACCATCTAGGTCCTGCTTGCTCTTGGTCCAAAACACAAGCTGAGCCTCGTCCCCAGAGGAGGACACAATCAGGGCCTTTCCATTTATTTGTAAGGGGATTGCGCCACATAACAGGTGGGCGAACAGAATTGGACGAGAGATGCCAGTGTCAGTCTGTGGCTGAATGGCCTTCATTGTCTTGAGAAAGAAAAATAAGGGCAAATAATGCAATTAAGGCGATGCCTGGGAGTGGTAAATACAAGTGCAGAAGACTTCAAGCGGGTTAGCCAAGTCTTTAAGGTAAGGTGCAAAGTACCACAAAACTGTTTAAACTCGGCACTGGTATATGCAGGACAATTATTTTTTTTTAATATGTATTTTTTTACCCATTAAGGAAAAGGATAAAACAAGATAAGAAAGGAATTCTTTGATAGCCTCTCCAGAATGTGGTGATGCAGAAATAAAGCTGCTGAAGGTATCTATAGAAACGTGTATATATTTGGTTTTTCCAAATTCAGAAAAATGAGTAACATCCATTTGCCAAAACTGATTGGACAGTAATCCTCTGGGGTTAACTCCCAAGTGTTGAATGGGGAGGAAGACAGGGCAACCAGGGTATGCTTTTACTATTTCTCGTGCCTGTTGCCTGGTGATTTTACATAGTTATCGAAGGCTCTGTGAATTTATATGGTGAAGATTGTGTAACTCCGTGGCCTTTTGAATGGAGCCATCAAAAATTGGAAAGATGAAACGAGTTGCTGCATCAGCTTGGGCATTACCTTGTATTAGAGGGCTCGGAAGATCAGAGTGTTCCCTGATGTGTCCTAAGAAAAATGGGTGTTGTCTGGCCTGAATTAGCTGCTGAAGCTGGTGAAACAGAAAGCCCACATTGGAAGAAGGCTTAATGGTGGGTGAAATCTCCAGCAGGGGCACAGAATGAGCAATGCAGGCACTGTACGTATAAATATTAACAGGATTATCAAAAAAATGTTTTAAAAACTTGTGTTCTGGCAAACAATCCAAAAACTGTGCTGACTGATAGACACTATCAAAGGAGGTAGGCTGGTTATTGACAACAAAGACTGCTCGGCCATTACTGGAACCGTCTGTAAAGACAGTAAGGAATTGAGGAATGGGAGCCTTTTGAGTAATTTTGGGAAAAATAAATGGATGTAACTGGACAAAATGTAAAAGGGGGTCTTTGGGGAGGTGATTATCAATTGTTCCCAAAAAGCCTGATAGGACAATACCCCATTCATCCTCTGTCTGTAGTAAATATTGGTTTTGGTCCTTAGTAAATGGAATTAAAATATTATCAGGGTCTTTGACAAAATGTTGTCGAGTTAGCAAACGACCTTTAAAAATAATAGAAGCTACCTGAGCAAGATAAACAGTAATAACCTTGGAGGATGTGGTGGGTAAATGGACACAAAGCAAGGAGTAGCCTTTATTTTTAAAATGTGTATTTCACTGCCGAAATATTCCTGTGGGTGTATGAGGATTGTGTAAAATAACCAGAACCAGAGGAAGGTTATAAGAATTTTGTGTAACAAACTTTTGGGCAATGGCTTCTGTGACTTGATTTAATTCCTGCCATTCCTCAGGAGTAAGCTTTTGAGGGGAGGAGGGGTGGGAATCAGCTCTCAAAATATCATTAAGGGGAAATGTACACAAGTGGGTAATTTTAAATATATTCATAGCCATTGAATATCCCCCAGTAATTTTTGAAAATCATTAAGGATGTGAAGATGGTCCAACCGTAGTTGTATCTTAGGTATTTGGATCTGATTATCTTGAAGTTTAAGGCCCAAATAGCTATAACGGTTCTGTGTTTGAACCTTATCAGGAGCTATCTGTAGTCCCAAGCTAGTGAGGATTTTGTAAAGGTCCAAGTAACAATTATAATGGTCATGTGTATTAGGTGCAGCAATTAACAAATCATCCATATAATGTAAAATATAAATTTGTGGCCATCACTCTCTCACAAGGTGTACTGCTTGAGCAACGTATTTTTGGCAAAGACTAGGGCTGTTGGCCATACCTTGGGGAAGAACCTTCCACTGAAATCTCTGCATAGGGCCCTGAAAATTAATCCAAGGGAGACTAAAGGCAAAATAGCGTCTATCCTCAGGATGTAAAGGAATGGTAAAAAAACAATCTTTTAAGTCAATAACCATTTTACAATAGTTTTTGGAAATAGCCACTGGTGTGTGAATGCCTGGCTGTAGTGCTCCCATCAGGTGCATAACTTTATTAATGGCACACAAATATTGTAAAAGGCACCACTTGCCTAATTTTTACTTGATAACAAAAATAGGAGTATTCGATGGTGAGGTTGAGGGCTCTACATGGCCGGCTGCCAGCTCTTCCTGCACTAACATGGAGGCAGCCTCCAAATTTTCTTGGGTAAGGGGCCACTGATCCACCCACACAAGAGTCTGAGTCTCCCAAATAAGTTTATCTCCATGGGGTACAGGAGAGCCAGGGACCGACACTAAAAATCCGAATACCCAAGTCCCTAGGTATTTGTTTTTTGTATGGGTTGTATAGGCTCAATCAGTCCTTGTCTCAGTCTCCCAAGGCCTGTACCATGGACAGAATTGATATGAAGCATTTGATGAGTCACTATGGAATTGGGACTGGCCAGAATAACTTCCATTTGACTCAAAATATCTCGGCCCCATAGGTTAACAGGGAGGTCAGGAACAACGAAAGTAGTCACCATTCCTTTATTACCCTCTTTATCAGTCCAGCGAAAAGCCCTAGAGCTGACCAGAGGATTTTTTGACTGTCCTATCCCTTTAAGGTCAGTCAAGGATGGGGTGAGGGGCCAAGCTGATGGCCAGTATTTTGGAGAAATAATTGTGGCAACAGCTGCAGTACCTAGAATTCCTTGGAATTCTTTTCCTTCAATAAGTAAGGATATGGTGGGTCTATTGTGAGAAATGGGTTGAACCCAATATACATCAGAGGAGCCCAAGGATTCAGTCCCCCTCGGTAGGTTTGGGCGGTGGAAGTGCCTGCTGGATAAAAGGGAAGGAGTATTAATTTGCAAGTCTTGTTCCTGCTGCGATGGCCACAACTCCATTAATAGCTGTGGCCAGTATTTTTATTTCTCCAGTGAAATCATAATCATTAATGCTAGGGAAGAAATGAACACCTTGTAAGTTAGTAGAGGCTCTTCCAAGAATAAAGGCACACATATGAGATGGAGGGGGACCAATAATTCCAGTGGGTATTATCTGGGGCCCTTGCATTGAGTCTAATATAGTATCGGTGGTGGCACAGAAGTCCAATCCTGCACTGCCAGGGGTGGCTAGTTTGAGGGAGGCAATTTTGGAGAAGGATTTTGAGGTAGGTTGGGAGTTTGGGAGGGAACAAATTTTATTGCCCCTGGGTTTGTCCTGGGAGATGTCATGGCCAGGGGCTGGCCCCGCAGGGAGTTTCCCAAGAAGAGGAAAGAAATAGGCTGTCTGAGGGCATTTGTCTTAGATCTACACTCACTGCCCCAGTGATGACCTTTACCACATCTAGGGCAAAGTGTAGCTTGGGGCGGTTTAGCCCCAGTTTGAGGAGACACTATTCCTAGGCTTTGTTTGCCTGTCAGACACTTGCGTGCAAAATGGCCAGGTTGTTTACAAGTAAAGCAAGTATTTGAGCCAGGATTGTGAAAGTTCTTGGTAAAAGCGGCACCTAGGACAAGATCCATGGCATGGGCTGCACCCACCCCTGCACAGAGTCTAATAAATTCAGAAAGTTTCCCTTTATCCTTATGTGGTCAAAAAACATCCTGACATGCTGGGTTGAAGTTTTCAAAGGCAAGATGTTTTACAAAGGTGCTTTCGCTTTGGCTTGGTCCAAGCAAGCATTCTGCAGCTGGGTTAAGCCAGGGAACAAAGTAGCTATAAGGCTCTCTGGGCCCTTGTCAAATTTTTGCCAGGGAAGTGGTAGCCAAGGCCTTTTGAGGGAGGTGTCTCCAAGCATATAAGGAAGCCATCTGAATCTGCGTCAAAAGTCCAGCAGGGAAATGTGCCTGTTTAGTTTTAGTGTCAAAAGGCTCATTGCCCACTAGCTTAACATAAGTCCCGGATTTAGAGGAGGCCTTAGTTAATATTTTTTGAGCAGTTTCCCGACAGTGCTCTTTGAAATCTGCATTCCATAACAGGAAGTCTCTGGCACTGAGGGTAGCTTGGTCTAAAAATTTCCAATAATTGGGAGTAAGCCATTGTGTGTTGTGGATTTCTAATAAAGGCAACATGTAGCACGCAGTGGGGCCATAGTGAGCACAAGCCTTTTTAAGTTTTTCAAGAAAATGCAGGCTTAATTTTTTGTAGACTCTGGGTTCCTTCCTGCCTAGGGGTGAACTTCTCATCCTCTGAGTCTTGATCTCCTTGATTCACTTCCTCGCTTCCTCCTCTTGATACTCATCTAAGTCTTTGACCTCAGCCTGGGCAGGCTTATCTATCTGACTGGTGGTGACTGGGAATGCGAGCACAGGCCGATGGAGTGGCTTCACCTTTGTATTAGACCGCTGTGGGACAGTTGCACTGACTCCGTACCTAAGGCTAATGAACATAGCTCAGATTGAAGCGATCTTAATTCTTTTAAAGGTTGGATCTGTTCCCTTCTATATTGTAAGGATGCTTTCAAGGGAGCCAGGTTAGGCAAGGGAAGTGGGAAAAAATATCTGGGGGGGGGGCATTTTTACCCTTAAGGGTCAGAGCACAAAAGGCAGTAGGGATATAGGAGGGAGGTGGATGTGTAAGTCCTATAGGCTGTGGCAGGGTCCTGAGAGGTGGAGGGTCTTCTGAATTGTAGCGAGCTGCTTCCTTCTCCCAGGTAGCCTCCTCCACAGGGGTCAATGTGTCTCCGGGATTTAAAACTGGATAAAGGCAGTTGGTAATTATTGGAGCCTTATTCATTAGGGTGGTATTTTTAGGGGGATCAGGAAGGGTCCCCCGGTCCTGGGGAGCCTGAGAAGGGTCTATGTCTATACTAACTGAGGGGCATGCCGAGGGGGAATGAGAGGTAGTTGCATAGTCTCTTCCCCAATCCTGACAAGTTTTAAGGTACCATTGTCAAAGGGTGAACTTTTAAGAATTTCATTAATTAAGTTCCAGTAAGAAAAGGTGGGAACAGGCACATTTTCTGGGCAAAGGATACATAATAATGTTTTATACAGTCTCCTACTCTAAGCCATCTTTTATCATCAATGATCCTTTCAAGGGGAAACCATGGACACAGTTCTCCTTTGTGTGAAAAGAAAAAATTTAAGTCTTTTTTCTTAACACGTGCCCCCAGGTCTTGAAGGACTCCTTGAGGGCTGACAAAAACAAATCATGTGACGAAACTGCTTGTCCCATGGTGGGTCACTCACCGTGCGTCATCCCCACCCTCCTCCTGGATCTGTTTCTCGGTGGTGTCTTCTGCTGTGATCGCGAGCTCCGCTTGACAAAGTCTTCCAGGAGGTCGGGGTCCCCCTCAGTCAAAGGCTCGAGACCCAGTCGTTGGGCGCCAGATGTCCCTGCCGGCAGGACACATCAACGTGGGCAGCGAACCTAGATAGGGAGGAATGAAGGGACAAGAGACACGAGAGATGACAGCAAGACAGGAGTTCTGATCAAGCTGCAAATTTTTATTGTTAACACAGGGGTATTTATATGCTGGATGTGGGAAATCTCTCTTATTTCTAGATGTCTTCACAAGGTGAGATAACCTCAGAAAGTTTCAGGAAGACAGATGGCCGCAGGATGTCTCAGGGAGACAGATGGCTACAGGATGTCTCCCAGACAGGATGTCTCCTGGTGGCTGTTTCTTGTAAGTGTCTGGCTATTCTTTGAAGGAGAATTCCTTCTACCTCTGACAGTCAGGGATTCAGTATTTCGAATGGAAAATTGGAAAATGAATCCAATGTGTATGCAAATATGTGCTACCCAAAAGTCTTCCCACTCTCATTCAGAACAATGCCTTGACATTACCTTCACCCCAAGTAAGACACAATAACAGGAGAAGAGTTAGAAAATCTCTGAATACACATCTGGAATGGAAAATGCTCAGGAGTTAACAACCTTGGAGATGGTAGAGGTGTTTCCAAAAGTAAGGTACATGGTGAAAACTCCACAAACATGGAGCTTTGTTGGCCTAAACACTTCTTGAGAAACTGCCTCTGAGGTTGGGCACTTGAAAAATATGTTGTTGTTAGGAGCTTTTGCTTCCTTTGTAGTGAGACCATCAAAGCTGTGTTTGCATCTATGTGACCTAGAGCACATGGTTTCTTTTTTTCCAATGAACATGAGGCAGCAGGGCTGAATTCTCTCTTTGTAGGTAAACTGTTGCCATTTGGGGGCTAATTGTCTCCCAGTGTGGACTGTGAAGCCATTTGGTCTTTCTCTAATTTTTGTGGTGTTTCTTGCAGCTGCACTGGGAGTTTGGTATTTGCTTCACGAAATACGAGGAGGTCAACTGGAACAGAGTGCTGGAGGGAGTTCTGTCACGTGTGGTGGTTAAGGATCTGCAGGAGAGTGCACCAACCAGGCTTCTATCCCACATAGATTGCCCCCTTGACTATAGCAGTCTGATTCTAAACATTGCCCTGAAACCTCTCCATATAACAAGATGCCTTTACATCCAAGGGTATGGGGGCTGCACTATGTCAGTCACAAACCATTTGGAAGCCAATGGCAGATCCACATCACCATACCACAGATGTTTTAACAAACACCTGCACACCACTGTTCTAGGCTGACTACTCAGCAGGCTCCAAATTACTGGCATCTCTGTTCTACACCATTTTCATGAAACCCAGTCAATCAAGGCACTGTCTGGTTCACTCATGATTATCTATAGGACATCCAAAGGTTCTCCAGTGACACCTGGTCATGGGAATTTCAAAAATTCAATGGTATTTATCTATCCATTTTTCAAGGATGAAGTTTGAGGCACTGTGGGATTCAATTCATTCAGGAACCATTAAATGGAGAGGAAACTCATTTCAATGAAAGCTCAGGAGAATTCTAACAGGCAAGGCTTCCCAAAGACAGGCTAAAAGGTCACATTAAGCCAGGCATTTGAGGTCTACAATGTGTGGTCCATGTGTGTTTTGACTTGCAACTATGGCTGCCAATTCTTTAAGAATAAAATCGTTTGCTATCCTTCCTGAGATTCCCAGTGCTCTGTGAAAAGCTACCCTGGGCCTATATCTCAGTTTCCAAGGGCGACTCTCATGCCTGGCCTCCTAAAATCCCAACACAATACATGGCAATACTTCTTTGAGGTTAGTTCCAGAACTCAGTCTCTAAGGGGAATCACAGCAGTGTTCAAGCCCAGGTGGACCCAGTCATCTCTTCCAACGGCCACAAAAATGACCACAATAAAAACCAAAACACTTCCACATGGCCCTCATCTTCTTCCATATAGACACTCATCATAACCTCAGGCTGTAGGTTTCCATGACGGCCACAGACAAAGACAGTATCCAAAATAAGGTCCTTTGCCCCCATTTGCCTAAAGTCAGTGTGGCAGGTACACTCTACATGTGAACCAGGTGTGATCAAAGAGGCCTGGCGTTAATATGGCTCTGATTCTCCATTTTGTGGCCTAATGACTGAGGGGTTTAGATTCTTTTTGTTAATTGGAGTCATGAGAAAACCCAAGAACCTATGGCCTAACCTCTGCAGTGATTTGAAGAACTCATTTGACCCAAAAGATCCCTATCCTCAAAGATGGAGGTCAGGAACCTTACAGAGCAAGGCAAGAGACTTAATCCACAATGACTGCTCTTTTGGCTATTTTGGTTTTAGATGCACACATGGGATTTTTTTAGATCCATCAGGTGCTGAGAATCTAAGCCACAACCTCACACAGGGCCAAGAAGCTGATTCAGACACATCCCTTTCTAAAGCAATTAAGCAAAGAGCCACAGCTGATGCCCATAAATTTCCATTTGAAAACTCTTCAGTCTTTTCAAAGGGGTGCCTGAAGCAAAGACCTTCCTGACATTCAGGGCAACAGTACAATAGGTAAGCAAAAGGCCCAAAGCAGAGTTTCTCTACTGAGACTTTCCTGGTCACACTGATATCTGAGTTTTTTGAGATGCTCACCATTCCCTTCAGCTATCCAGTACATAGCCGTGTCACAGAGCTTGGAGGTGGTACATATCTTGGACACAAAACCATGAGCCTAATCTGGAGATTGTCCAGAATTCAGAAAGAAAACAGCAACTTATGTAGATATTAGGAGTGGCCCATCCATAAGGCAAGCCGCAGATCATTCATAAATACGGCAGGATAAATCCTGGAAAGATTTCTACTAGACAGGACATATGTATTGATGCGCTCTCTTGTCTAATGTCTACAACCACGGACACAGTGGGATACACAGACATAGAAACACTCGCCTTGTCAAAAGACTTACTAGAAACAATTCACACCAAACCAAACCAAACAACTTTCCTACCTATACTCAGAATATGAGACAAACCAAAAACCCACACCCACACCCACACAGACCCCCAAGTAGGTCTGTGAAAATGCGGAGTGTCCTTTGACTGGTGGGCCTTAATATATTCCCCCATAATGGGCTGTCCTGTCTCAGATCTGGTCTCTGTGTCCAACTCTATGAAGCTGTCAGGAGCCAGTGGTGAGCCACTACCTTCTTTCTCAGAAAAAGCCCCTCTTCAGACCTTCTTGGCATTTGGCCATCCTCACATCAGTAGGTACCAAGAAAGACTGTCTCTGTCCTTGGAAATTCCAAACAAGTTTGACCACTGGGAGTTGGACTTGGACTGGCTCTGGGTGCCTGGCTTCCTGTATCACAAGTTCACAGAGTTCCATCACCAAGGAAGTTAGTTGAGGTCACTTCCTTCAGGAACTGAATGAGGTCACTGCCTTGGAAACCACTTTGTCCTCACAGTTTCTTCCAAGTGTCCCATGAGATGGATGCTGCCCCTATTTCCCGTGACACTTTCACAAGTTAGAATTGTATATCACCCATAGGCACCGGGAACAGCTCTCCACAAAGGCCTGGTTTGGTCCATCTTCTCTACATTAAGAAGAGAGAGGCTGATTCTGACACAACCCTTCATCCTGACCAGGTTGTTTGCCATGGAAGATTACTTTTAATCTTTCAGGTCCTTCATTGCTGCCTACATCTTCTCCAGGGATCATTTCTGCATGGACCTTTAAGATTCTCAGCAAGTGGAAGATCCCCTACATTCCTGTATTGTAAGACCAAATCTGTCCCTGCTCTTCTGTAAAGTTAGATTGAGGGAAGAGTGTATGGTTAGGGTTAATAACATGTTCGATTTGTGTTATGACTCATTCTGCTGGATGAATAATGGTATTGGGAACCTGCGATATTTATAAGATTATATAGGTGAAATATATGTATGAAAACAGAAATCTAGAATTTGAAGCCCAGAAGCGCATTGGGCCCTTGATTGGGATACATAGTGTTGAATTACGTTCTGCACAGATGTCTCAGATTAATCCATATACAATGGCATAGGACCTTGTAAATTGGATGATTGAATGAGGAAGAGAACATCCAGTCAAAAAGGAATAGTTGGTAGGATTACAAAGATAGTCGGTAGGTTAGGAAGTAGAGTGAGTTTAGAATTTGGACCGAAACTTCTTTAAAAATAGGGTTTCAGTTAGAGAGTGAATGTAAATGTCAGCACATATGAAGATTCAGTCACAATGATGAACTTTGAAAAATATGTGGGAAAGCAGTTAATAATAGAGATATTACAAAATCAGGCAAAGTATAAAGTGAGTGATAGGATTAGACATTTTGAACAGGGTTGAGTTTGAATATATAATCTTAAGAAGAAACAAATATGCAGTCACCAGTAGGATTGACATTTGAGAGCATTAGACAACCTGGCCTTGTATGCTTTTAGTAATCCATGTTCACTTTCTCTTTAGGCTTTGGTAAAATCACAAGTGTGACCTTTGCATTTTTTGTCCAGAATATTACAGTCATAGAATGTATATGTAGATCAGGTGACATGAGTATTTCTTCCAGCAATTCTGGGAGCAATGTTTTGAAGTCCTATAAATTAGTATTGGGTGTACAAAGAGGTGTACCCTGTGTGTATGAATATAGAGATAATGCATGAATAGACCACATTTTGAATAAATAATATAACTGGTCTCACTTTAAATAACAGATTGAATTGATATCTGAAATCTTATAAGAAATCTTATATTGAAATAACATCATTCATTCCAACCAGCAATACATCTAAAGGTAATATTAGGATTATAGTTTATCATGAAAAATATGTGAGTTTTGCTTCAAAAGTGATCATGGAAATTGAAAATAATGTGTTTAAAAAGAAGTCTCATCAAAAGACCAGTCAAGAAACATGGAGGAATACATGTGTTCTGACGAAGAAAGTGATTGAAAGTGAAACTAATGCCTATAAATTTGCGAACTTGTGGATGAAAATATATCCTATGATGTGCATAAACTGAAGAAACAGTAATGTAGCAGTCTTGAATAAAAATGAACATCAAAATACACATCATGTCCCATAGGAATCTACTTGCATTGATGTTAAACTGGGTCAGTTACTGTAGAAATATTAGGATTTTTATGCACCATTCACTAAAGTTAATTTTCAGTACTAGGAAACAAATATGTATTTAAGGAGAATGAATATTTTGAGAAAAGTCTTGAGAAAATTTGATTATAAATCCACATACTTGAATATGAATGAGTTAAGGGAGTGTATAATAAGACACATATTTCATATTTTAAAATATCTGGAGAGTATATATATATATATATATATATATATATATATATATATACACACACACACACACACACTAACAAACATACACAGACATTAAAAATAACATAATATATACCAATTGAAATTCACCATGAAATGTATATCATCCAGAGATCCAAAAATACTTATTTTCTTGAACCTGGATTTATGTATAATGTTATTCAACAAGGAAGCTCACTCATAGGTTGAATTTTCAGTTCCAATAGCATTTAGGAAGAGTGATCTCTTAAAATTTGTATCTGCCAAGTCAGCCACGTCACAAGAATGTACGTGTGGTATAAGGTAAGATTCTATAATTGCATGTAAAAATACATGTGCTGAATAGGCTACAGAGAAAGGGAGACAGGAATTCACATATTTGTTAACCATGGAGAACTATTTCAACAAATAATTGACTACATTTACATCTCCTATCCTATATAATGCAAAAGACAATTCCAACTATACACCATGCCTCCAGTTCTGAACTGCTTGTATTTTTTTCTTTTAGGGTTATTTTTCTCCATCTTGTTAGGATTAGTTGTCAGAGTCTACCAAGGTAGGTGTTAGTGTCAGGTATTCAGTATTTCGAATGGAAAATTGGAAAATGAATACAATGTGTATGTAAATATGTGGTACACAAAAATCTTTCCACTCTCATCCAGAACAATGCCTTGACATTACCATCACCCAGAGAAAGACACAATTAGAGGAGTAGAGTTAGAAAATCTGTGAATAAATAACTGGGATGGAATATGCTCAGGAGTTCACAAACTTGGAGGTGGTAGAGGAGATTCCAAAAGTAAGGGACAGAGTAAACACTCCACAAACATGGAGCTCTGCTGGCCTAAAGACTTCTTGAGAAACTGCCTCGTAGGTTGGGCACTTGAAATATATATTATTGTCTGGAGCTTTAGCTTCCGTTGTAATGAGACCATCAAAGCTGGGTCTGAATCTATCTGACCTGGAGGACATGGTTTCTTATTTTCCACTGAATATGAGGCAGCAGTGCTGAATTCTCTCTTTGTAGGTAAACTGTGGAAACGGGGGGCTAAGTGAATCCACATGTGGACTGTGAAGCCATTTGGTCATCCTCCACTTTTCGTGGTGTTTCTTGCTGCTGCACTGGGATTTTGGTATTGCTTCATGAAATACATAGAATTCAACTGTTACCCGGTGCTTGAGGGAGTTCTGCCATGTGTGGTAGGTCAGGGTCTGCAGGAGAATGCACCAACGAGGCTTCTATCCCACATAGCTTGCCCCCTTGACCATAGCACCTTGATTCTAAACATTGCCCTGAAACCTCTCCATATAACAAGATGCCTTTACATATAAGGGTCTGCTGGCTGCACCACGTTAGTCACAAGCAATTTGGACGCCAATGGGAGATCCATATGGCCCCACCACAGATGTTTTATCACACACCTTCCCACCACAACTGTGGGCCCACTCCTCAGCAGTCTTCAACTTTCTGACATCTTTGTTCTGAACCATTTTCATGAAAACCAGTCAATCAAGGCACTGTATTATATACTCATGATCAGAAACAGGACATCCAAAGTTTCTCCAGTGCCACCTGGTGATGGGAATTTAAAAAATTTCATGGTATTTATCTAGCCATTTTTCAAGGATGAAGTTGGAGGCACTGTGTGTTTCAATTCATTCTGGAACCATTAAATGGTGAGGAAGCTCATTTCAATGAAATCTCTGGAGAACTCTCACAGGCAAGTCTTCCCAAATAGTGGCCAAAAGATCACATGAATTCAGGCCCATTGATGTCTACAATTTGCCGTCCATGTGTGATTTGACTCTCATCTATGGCTGCCAAGTCTTTCGCAATAAAATCATGTGATATCCTGGCTCAGATTCCCAGTGCTGTGTGAAAAGCCACCCTGTGTCTATATCTCAGTGTCCAAGGGCCACTCTCTTGCGAAGCCTCCTAAAATCCCAAGACAATTCTTGGCAATACTTCTCTGAGGTCAGTTCAAGAACTCAGTCTCTAAGGGAAATGACCCCAGAGTTCAAGCCCAGGTGGACCAAGTCATCTCTTCCAACCGCCACACAAATGACCACAATTAAAACCAAAACACTCCCACATGGCCCTCATCTTCTTCCATATAGACACTCATTATTACCTCTGGCTGGAGGTTTCCATGAGGGGCGCAGCCCAAGACAGTGTCCAAAATACACTCCCTTGCCCCTCATTTGCCTAAAGTCTGGGTGGCCTGGAAACTCGTCCAGGGAAGCAGGAGTGATAAAATAGGCCTGCTGTAAATACTGCTCTGCTTCTCCAGTTTGAGTCCTACTGAAAGTCAGTTATAAATTCTTTATGTGATTTGGATTTTGCAGAAAACCCAAGCACCTATGGGCTAGCCTCTGCAAGGCTTTGAAGAACTCATTTGAACCAAAGGTTCCTATTCACCCTTGATTGAGGTCAGGAACCTTACAGAGGTAGGCGAGAGACTTCTTCCACAATGACTGCTCTTTTGGCTAATTTAGTTTTGGATTCACACATGGGATCTTTTTTTACATCCATCATGTGCTGAGAATCTAAGCCACAGCCTCACACAGGACCTAGAGCCTGATTCAGATACATCCCATTCCAAAGCAATTAAGCACAGAGCCACAGGTGATTCCCATTAGCTTCCATTTGAAAACTGTTTTGTTCGGGCTTCCCAAATTGGGGCCTGAGGCAAAGGCCTTCCTGACATTCAGGGAAACAGAACAATAGGTAAGAAAACAGCCCAAAGCAGTGTTTCTCCACTGAGACTTTCCTGATCACACTGATATCTCACTTTTCTGAGATGCTCGCAATTCCCTTCAGCTATCCAGTACATGGCCATGTCACAGAGCTTGGAGGTGGTACATATCTTGGACACAAAAACATGAGCCTATTCGGGAGAGTGGCCAGAATTCAGAAAGAAAACAGGAACTTAGGAAGATATCAGGATTGGCCATGGATAAGGAAAGCCACAGTTCATTCATAAATTGGGAAGTATGAATGCTGGGAAGCTTTCTACTAGACAGGACACATCCATTGAAGCATTCTCTTTTCTAATGTCTACAACCACGGACACAGTGGAATACACAGACCCAGAAACACTCGCCTTGTCAGACGACTTACTAGAATCAGTTCACTCCAAACCAAACAAATCACCTTTCTTACATATTCTCAGAGCATGAGACAAAAAAACACAAACCCACACACACACACCCACAAAGGCAAATCCTTCCCCCAAGAAGGTCTGTGACTATCCGGAGGTCCTCTGACTGATGGGCCATACTATGTTCCTCCGAAATGGCCTGTCCTGTCTCAGATCTGTTCTCCTTGTGCAACTCTATGAAGTTGACAGGAGCCAGTGGCGAGCCACTACCTGGTTTCTCAGGAATGGCCGCTCTTCAGAGCTTTCCTGGCGTTTGGCCATCCTCACATCAGTAGGTACCAAGAAAGACTAACTCTGTTCTTGATGAATCCAAACAAGTGAGACCACTGGGATTGAAACTGGGACTGGCTCTGGGTGCCTGGCTTCCTGGATCCCATGTTCAGAGTGTTCCATCATCAAGGAAGTGATGTGAGGTCACTTCCATCAGAAACTGAATGAGGTCACTGCCTTGGCAACAACATTGTCCTAACACTTGCTTCCAAGGGTCCCATGAGATTGAGGCTGCCCCTACTTCCTGTGACACTTTCACAAGTTAGAATGCTATATCAACCATAGGCACTCGGGAACAGCTCTCCACACAGGCCTTCTTTGGTCCATCTTCTCTACATTAAGAAGAGAGAGACTGATTCAGACACAACCCTTCATCCTGACCAGACTCTTACTCTCTCTGGTCCTTCACAGCTGCCAACATCTTGTACAGAGATCATTTCTGCATGGACGTTATAGGTTCTCAGCAGGTGGAAGATCCCCTACATTCCTGTATTGTAAGACCAACTCTTTCCCTGCTCTTATGTAAAGTTAGATTGAGGGAACAGTGTATGGTTAGGGTTAATAACATGTTCGATATGGGTTAGGAATCATTCTGCTGGATGAATAATGGTATTCGGAACCTGTGATATTTATAAGACTATCGAGGTGAAACATAAATATGAAAACAGAAATCTAGGAACAATTGGAAGCCCAGAAGGTCATTGGGCACTCAATTGGTATACTTAGCTTTGAATTTTGTTCTGCACATATGTTTCAGATAAATAGATAATCAATGGCCTAGGACCTTGTACCTTGGATCATTGAATGTAGAAGAGAACATCCACTCAAACAGGGATAGTCGGTAGGATTAGGAAGATAGTTCGTAGGTTTCAAAAGAATAGGGAGTAAAGCATTTGGACGAAAAGTTTTTTAGCTATGGGGATTCAGTTAGAGAGTGAATGTCAATGTCAGCACATGTGAAGAGTCATTCGCAATTATTAACTGGAGAAAAGGTGTAGGAAAGCAGATATCAATAGAGACATTATGAAATCAGGTACATTACAACGTGTGTGATAAGAAAATACATTTTTAACAGGGTTGAGGTTGAATATATAATCTTAGGAAGAAACAAATATGTAGTCTTATTATACGATTAAGAATGATATTTGAGAGCATTAGGGAACCAGGTCATGGATGTTGTTAGTAATACATGGTCACATTCAATTTGGGCTTTGGTACAATCATAAGTGTGACCCTTGCATTTTGTGTCAGGAATATTACTGAGATGAAATGTATATGTATATTAGGTGAGTAGAAAATTTATCATGAAATATATATCATCCACAGGACCAAAAATATTCATTTTACTTAACGTGGATATATAGGTGAAATATAAGTATGCAAACAGAAGCCTAGGTAAGATTTGAAGCCCAGAAGAACACTGGGCCTTTGATTGTGATACTTAGATTTGAATTATGTTCTGCAGAGTTGTCTCAGATAAATCGATATACAATGGTACAGGACCTTGTACCTTGGATGATTGAATGTCAAAGAGAACATCCAGTCAAACAGGTATAGTCAGTAGGATTAGGAATATAGACTGTAGGATTAGAAAGAAGAATGAGTAAAGAATTTGGACAAAAAGCTATGCTTCTCCAATTTGAGGCCTACTTTCATGCGTGGGCGACGCTCATGTGTGACCTCCTAATATCCCAACACAATTAATGGAAATACTTCTCTGAGGTCATTTCCCAAACTCAGTATCTTAGGGGAATCACACCAGAGTTCAACCCCAGGTGGACCCAGTCTTCTCTTCCAACCACAACACAAATGACCACAATTAAAACCAAAACACTCCCACATGGTCCTCATCTGCTTCCATATAGACACTCATTATAACCTCTAGCTGGAGCTTTCCATGATGGGCACAGCCCAAACTGTTTCCAGAACAAGCTCCCTTGCCCCTCATTTGCCCAAAGTCAAGGTGGCCTGGACACCCTTCCTGTTAACCAGGAGTGATCAATAGGCCTGCTGTTAATACTGCTCTGCTTCTCCAATTTGAGGCCTACTGACTGTGGGGTTTAGATTCTTTATGTGAATTGGAGTCATGAGAAAACACAAGCACCTATGGGCTACCTTTTGCAGGACTTTGAGCAACCCATTTTATTGAGTCTAGGAGTTGGACAAAAAGTTCTTTAGCAAAGGGGTTTTATTAGAGATTGAATGTAAATGTCAGCAAATCTGAAGAGTCATTCACAATGATGAACTGGAAAAAAGGTGTAGGAAAGCAGTTATCAATAGAGACATTAGGAAATCAGGCAAAGTACAAAGTGTGTGACAGGAAAAGACATTTTTAACAGGGTTGAGGTTGAATATATAATCTTAGGAAGAAACAAATATGTAGTCACCAATAGGAATGATATTTGAGAGCATTAGAGAACCAGGACATGAATGTTTTTAGTAATACATGGTCACATTCAATTTAGGCTTTGGAACAATCATAAGTGTGACCCTTGAATTTTGTTTCAGGAATATCACTGAGATGAAATGTATATGTATATCAGGTGAGTAGAGTATTTCTTCCAACCTTTCTGAAGCAATAATTTAAAGACTTATACTTTAGTATTGGGGATACAAAAGGTGTACCCTGTGTCTATGAATATAGATAAGATGCCATAATGGAAAATACTGTAAATAAATAACATAGCTGGTTCCAACTTTAAATAATGGATTGAATTGATATCTGAAAATATATAGAAAATCTTATATTGATATATGTACATTCCTTCCAACCAGTTATACATCTAATTTTGATATTAGCATTATGGTTTATCACGAAGAGTGTGTGAGTTTTGCTTCAAAAATGATTATGGAAATTGAAAATAATGTGTTTGGAACGAAGTCTCATTAAAAGACCAGTCAAGAAACATGGAGGAATACATGTGTTCTGAGGCAGGAAGTGATTGAAAGTGAACCAAATGCCTACAAATTTTTGAACTTGTGGATGAAATGATATATCCTTTGATGTCCATAAACTGAAGAAATAGTAATGTACAAGTGTTGAATATAAATGACCTTCAAATATACATCATGTCCCATAGGGTTCTACTTGCATTCATGTTAAACTGGGTCAGTTACTGTAGAAATATTAGGATTTGTAAGCACCATTCACCGAAGTTAGTTTTCAGTACTAGGAAATAAATATGTATTTCAGGTGGATGAATATTTCTGAGAAAAATCTTGTGAAATGTTGATTATAAATCCACATATAGAAACATGAGTGAATTTAGGAAGTGTATAATAAGACACATATATTTCATATTTTGAAAAATCTGGAGAGTATATATATATATATATATATATATATATATATATATATAGAGAGAGAGAGAGAGAGAGAGAGAGAGATAGATACATAGATAGAAACACACATTCAAAGACATTAAAATGTAGCAATATATATGACAATCGAAATTCATCATGAAATATATATCATCCACATATCCAAATATATTCTTTTTAATGAACATGGATTTATGTATTATGTTGTTCATCTAGGAAATTCACCCTCAGGTTGAATTCCAGTTCCATCAGTATTTAGGGGGAGTGATCTCTTCTCACAAATTGTATCTTCCAAAATCAGTGAGCTCACAAGAATGTACATGTGATACCAGGTAGGATTCTAAATATGCCTAAAATAATACATGTGCTGAATAGGCTACAGAGAAAGGGAGACAGAAATTTACAAATGGGTTAACTTTAAAAACTCATGGAGAAATATTACAATGAAAAATTGACTAGATTTATAACACATACCATTGATAAAGCATAAGGCAAATTAAAGTATACACCATGCTTCCTATGAATGGCCTGTATTCGTATTCTGTTTGGTTTCTTTTTCTCATATTAGGATTAGTAGTCAGAGTCTAGTAGGGTATGGGTTAGTGTCAGGGATTCAGTATTTCAAATGGAAAATAGCAAAATGAATCTAATGTGTATGCAATTATGTTCTACACAAAAATCTTCCCACTCTCATCCAGAACAATGCCTTCACATTACCTTCGCAGCAACTAAGACACAATTAGTGGAGAAGAGTTAGAAAATCTGTGATTACATATGTGGAAAGGAAAATGATCAGGAGTTCAAAAACTTGGAGGTGGTAGAATAGTTTCCAAAAGTAAGGGAGAGGGTAAACACTACACAAACTTGGAGCTCTGCTGGCCTAATTACTTTTTGATAAACTGCCTCTGAGGTTGGGCCCTTGAAATATACGTTGTTGTCAGGAGCTTTAGCGTCCTTGGTAGTGAGACTACCAATTCTGGGTCTGCATCTATGTGACATGGAGGACATGCTTCTTTATTTTCTAGTGAACATGAGGCAGCAGTTCTTAATTTTCTCTTTTTAGGAAACTGTGGCCACTGGTGTCTAAGTATCTACCTGTGTGGACTGTGAAGACATTTGGTGATCCTCCACTTTTCATGGTGTTTCTTACTGCTGCAATGGGAGTTTGGTGTTGGCTTCACGAAATACAAGGAGTACAACTGGGACACAGTTCTGGAGGGAGGACTCTCACGTGTGGTGGGTCAGGGTCTGCAGGAGAATGCACCAACCACGCTTCTATCCACATAGCTTTCCACCTTACCCAAAGCAACCTGATTCTGAACATTGCCCTGAACCCTCTCCATATAACAAGATGCCTTTACATATAAGGGTCTGCTGGGTTCACCATGTCAGTCACAAGTCATTTGAAAGCCAATGGCAGATCCACGTGGCCCCACCACAGATGTTTTTTCACACACCTACACTCCACTGCTCTAGGCCCCCTACTGGACAGGGTGCAAATTTCTGGCATCTCTGTTCTACACCATTTTCATGAAACCCAGTGAATTAAGGCAGGGTCTGGTACACTCATGATAAGCAACAGGACATCCAAAGGTTCTCCAGTGCCACCTGATCATGGGAATTTTAAAAATTTCATGATATTTATCTAGCCATTTTTCAAGGATAACGTTGGAGGCACTGGGGGTTTCAATTTATACAGGAACCTGTAAATAGTGAGGAATCTCATTGCAATAAAATCTCTGGAGAACTCTCACAGGCAAGGCTTTCCAAAGAGTTGCCAAAAGGTCACATGAAGCCAGGGCCATTGAAGTCTACAATGTGAGGTACATATGTGTTAAGACTCTCAACTATACATGCCAAGACTTTCAGAATAAAATCATGTGATATCCTTGCTGAGATTCCCAGTGATCTGTGGAAAGCCAAAATGGGCGTAGATCTCAGTTTCCAAGGGCAAATCTCATGCGTGGCCTCCTAAAATACCAACATAATTTATGGCAATACTTCTCTGAGGTCAGTTCCAGAACTCAGTCTCTAATTGGAATCACACCAGAGTTCAAGCACAGGTTGACCCAGGCATCTCTTCCAACTGCCACACAAATGACCACAATTAAAACCAAAACACTCCCACATGGCACTCATCTTCTTCTATATATACACTCATCATAACCTGTGCCTGGAAGTTTCCATGAGGGGCGCAGTCCAAGACAGTGTCCAAAAAAAGCTCCCTTGCCCCTAATTTGCCTAAAGTCAGGGTGGTCTGGACACCCTTCCTGTGAACCAGGAGTGATCAAATAGACTTGTGTTTAATACTGCTCCACTTCTCCAATCTGAGGCCTACTGACTGTGGGGTTTGGATTCTTTATTTGAATTGGAGTCATGAGAAAACCCAAGCATCTATGGGCTAGAATCTGCAGGGCTTTGAAGAACTCATTTGACCCAAAGGATCCCTATTCTCACTGATGTAACTCAGGAACCTTACAGAGGAAGGTGAGAGACTTAATCCACAATGATTGCTCTTTTGGCCATTTTGGTTTTGGATGCACACATGGGATCTGTCTTTAGATCGATTAGGTGCAGAGAATCTAAGCCACAGCCTCACACAGGGCCAGGAGGCTGATTCAGTCACATACATTTCCAAAGCAATTAAGCAAAGAGCCACAGGTGATGCTCATTCATTTCCATTTGAAAACTGTTTTCATCAGGCTTCACAAAGGGTTGCCCTTAGGCAAAGACCTTCCTGACATTCAGGACAACAGAAGAATAGGTAAGCAAAAGGCCCAAAGCAGGGTTTTTCCACTGAGACTCCCTGGTCACACTGATATCTGAGTTTTCTGAGATGCTCGCCATTCCCTTCAGCTTTCCAGTACATGGCCATGTCACAGAGCTTTGAGGTAATACATATCTTGGACACAAAACCATGAGACTATTATGGAGAGTGGCCAGAATTCAGGACGAATACAGGAATTTAGGATCATAGTAGGTCTTGCCCATGGATAAGGCAAGCTGCAGTCCATTCATAAATTGGGCAAGATAAATGCTGGGGAGCTTTGTCCTAGACAGGACACACCCATTGTGGCATTCTTTTTTCTAATGTCTACAACCATTGAGACAGGGGGATACACAGACATAGAAACACTCGCCTTGTCAAAGACTTATTGGAAACATTCCACTCCAAAACAAACAAACTGACATTTTTTTTTTACCTATTCTCAGAACATGAGACAAAACCACAAACTGTCGTCCACACACACCAAGGCACCTTTTCCCCCAAGTAGGTCTGTGACTATCTGGAGTGTCCTCTGACTGGTAGGCCATATTTCTCAACAATGGCATTTCCTGTCATAGATCTGGTCTCCTGTGACAACTCTGTGACGTTGTCAGGAGCCAGCGGTGAGCCACTTTCTGTCCTCTCAGGAAAGGCCCCTCTTAAGAGCTATCCTGGCATTTGGCCACGCTCACATTAGTAGGTCCCAAGAAAGACTGACTCTCTCCTTGGTAAATCCAAACAAGTGAGCTCACTGGGACTGGGACTGGTACTGGTAATGGGGGCCTGGCTTCCTGGATCCTAAATTCAGAGAGTCTCATCACCAAGGAAGTAGGTGAGGTCACTTTCTTCAGGAACTGAATGAGGTCACTGCCTTGGCCACCACTTTGTCCTAACAGTTGCTTCGTATGCTCTCTGAGATCGAGGCTTTGCCTACTTCCTGTGACACTTTCACAAGTTAGAATGGTATAGAAACCATAAGTACCTGGGAACAGCTCTCCACCCAGGCTTGGTTTTGTCCTTCTTCACTACATTAAGAAGAGAGAGGCTGATTCAGACACATCCTTTCATCCTGACCGGGTTGTGTGCCATGCAAGATGACTTTTGCTCTCTCAGGTCCTTCATAGCTGACTACATCTTCTCAAGGGATTATTTCTGCATGGACTTCTGAGGTTCTCAGCTGGTGGAAGATCCTCTAGCTTCCTGTATTGTAAGACCAACTCTGTCCCTGCTCTTCTGTAAAGTGAGATAGAGTGAACAGTGTATGGTTAGGGTTAAAAGCATGTTTGATTTGAGTTAGGAATCATTCTGCTGGATGAATAAAGGTATTGGGAATCTGTGATATTTAGAAGAATATAGACGTGAAATATATGTATGAGAACAGAGATCTAGGAACGATTTGAAGCCTAGGAAGGCATTGGGCCCTTGATTGAGATAATTAGCTTGAATTATGTTCTGCACCGAGGTCTCAGATAAATCGATACACAATGGCATAGGACCGGGTACCTCGGATGATTGAATGTAGAAGAGAACATCCAGTCAAAAAGGGATAGTCTGTAGGATTAGGAAGATAGTCAGTATGTTTAAGAAGAAGAGTGAGTCTAGGAATTGGAAAAAAAGTTCTTTAACAATAGGGTTTCAGTTAGAGAGTGAATGTGAATGTCAGCACATGTGAAGAGACCATCACAATGATGAACTGGGGAAAATATGTAGGAAAGCAGATATCAATAGAGACATTTGGAAATCATGCAAAGTATAAAGTCAGTGATAGTATTAGATATTTTCAAGAGGGTTGAGGTTGAATATATTATCTTAGAAACAAATATGTACTCACCGATAGGATTGATATTTGAGAGCATTAGGCAAAATGGACATGCATGTTTTTAGTAATCCATGTTCACTTTCCATTTAGGCTTTGGCACAATCATAAGTGTGACCTTTGCATTTTGTGTCCAGAATACTACTGTGATAAAATGTATATGTAGATCAGGTGACATGAGTATTTCTTCCACCATTACAGGGAGCAAAATTCTGAAAACTTATAAATTAGTACTGAGGATACAAATAGGTGTACCCCCGTGTTGATGATTATAGAGATGATGCATGAATAGACCATATTGTGAATAAAGTATATAACTGGTTCCAAGTTTAAATAATGGATTGAATTTACCTCTGAAAATATATAGGAAATCTTATATATATACATTCATTCAAACGAGTTATATATCAAATGGTAATATTCTGGTTACAGTTTATCATGAAGAGTGTGTGAGTTTTGTTTCAAAAATGATCATGCAATAGAAAATAATGTGTTTTGAAATAAGTCTAGTGAAAAGACCAGTAAAGCAACATGGAGAAATACATGTGTTCTGAAGTAGGAAGTGATTGAAAGTAAACCAAATGCCTATAAATACCTATACATTTGTGAACTTGTGGATAAGAAAGTATATCTTATGATGTCCATAAACTGAAGAAATTGTAATGTACAAATGTTGAATAAAAATGAACATCAAAATACACATCATGTTCCATTGGAATCTACTTGCATTGATGTTAAACTGGGTCAGTTACTGTAGAAGTATTAGGATTTCTAAGCACCTATCACTGAAATTAGTTTTCAGTACTAGAAAACCAATATGTATTTCAGGTGGTTGAGTATTTCTGAGATTAATCTTGTGAAATGTTGTTAATAAATACACATACAGGAACATGAATTAATTTAAGGAGTGTATAATAAGACACACATATTTCATATTTTGGAAAATCTGGAGAATATATATATATATACACACACACACACACACACATACGCACACACACATTGATATGCAGCAATATATATGCCAATCGAAATTCATCATGAATTATAATTCATCCACATATCCAAAAATATTCATTTTGTTGATCATGGATTTATGTTAATTATGTCTAATGTTTTTCACTAGAAAGCTCACCCACAGGTTGAATTTTGAGTTCCATCAGTATTTAGGGGGAGTCATCTCTTCTCACAATTTTTATATACCAAAGTCAGTGAGCTCACAAGAATGTACATGTGATATCAGGTAGGATACTATATATGCATAAAAAGATACATGTGCTGAATAGGCTTCAGAGAAAGGGAGACAGGAATTTTCATATGTGTTAACTTTAAGAACTCATGAAGAAATATTACAAAGAAAAGTTGACTGGATATATAATACATCCTCTTGATAAAGCAGAAGGCAAATCCAAGTATACACCATGCTTCATATGAAAGGCTTGCATTTCTATTCAGTTACGTTTCTTTTTCTCCATAATATTAGGATTAGTAGTCAGAGTCTAGTAGGGTATTGGTTAGTGTCAGGGATTCAGTATTTCAAATGGAAAATAGGAAAATGAATCTAATGTGCATGCAAACATGTGCTACACAAAATTCTTCCCACTCTCATTCAGAACAAAGCCTTGACACAACCATCGATCCAAGTAAGACACAATTAGAGGAGAGGAGTTAGAAAATCTGTAAATACATATGTGGAATAAAAATTGTTCAGGAGTTCACAACACTGGAGGTGGTAGAACAATTTCCAAAAGTAAGGGAGAGGGTAAACACTCCAGAAACATAGAGCTCTGCTGGCCTAAAGACTTCTTGAGAAACTTCCTCTAAGGTTGGGCACATGAAATATATGTAATTTTCACACGATTTAGCTTGGTTTTGGAGTGACACCATCAAACCTGTGTCTGCATCTATGTGACCTGAAGGACATGGTTCCTTATTTTCTAATGAACATGAGGCAGAAGTTCTGAATTCTCTTTTTGTAGATAAACTGTGGCCACTGGGAGCTAAGTGTCTTCCCATGTAGTCTGTGAAGCCATTTGGTCATCCTCCATTTTTCCTGGTGTTTCTTGCAGTTGCACTGGCAGTTTGGTATTGGTTTCATGAAATACAAGGAGTACAACTGGGACACAATGCTGGAGGGAGTTCTGTCACGTGTGGTTGATCAGGGTCTCCAAGAGAATGTACGAACCAGGCTTCAATCCAACAATACTTTCCCCCTTGACTATAGCAACCTGACTCTGAACACTACCCTGAAACCTCTGCATATAACAACATGCCTTTACATATAAGGGTCTGCTGCCTGCACCTTGTCAGTCACAAGGCTTTTGGAAGCCAATGGCAGATCCAGGTGGTCCTACCAAAAATATTTATTCACACACCTACAGTCCACTGCTCTATGTCCACTACTCAGCAGGCTCCAACATACTGGCATCTCTGTTCTACACCAGTTTCACGAAACCCAGTGAATCAAGGCACTGTCTGGTACACTCATGATCAGCAAAAGGATATCCAAATGTTCTCCAGTGCCACCTGGTCATGGGAATTTCAAAAATTTCAAGGTATTTATGTAGCCATTTTTCAAGGATGAAGTTGGAGTCACTGTGGGTTTCAATTAATTCAGGAACCATTGAATGGTGAGGAAGCTCATTTCAAAGAAAGCTCTGGAGAACACTCACAGGCAAGCCTTCCCAAAAGGTGGCCAAGTGGTCACATGAAGCCAGGCCCATTGAGGTGTACAATGTGAGTTCCATGTGTCTTTAGACTCTTAAGTATGGCTACGAAGTCTTTAAGAATAAAATCATGTGATATCCTGGCTTAGATTCCCTGAGCTCTGTTGGAAGCCATCCTGGGCCTAGATCTCAGTTTCCAAGGGCGATTCTCATGTGTGGCCTCCTAAAATCCCAAGACTATTTATTGCAATACTTCTCTGAGGTCAGTTCCAGAACTCAGTCTCTAAGGGGAATTACACCAGAGTTCAAACCCAGGTGGACCCAGTCATTTCGTCCAACAGCCACACAAATGACCTCAATTAAAACCAAAACACTCCCACATGGCGCTCATGTTCTACCACATAGACACTCATCATAAACTCTGGCTGGAGGTTTCCATGAGGGCGCAGACCAAGACAGTGTACAAAATAATCTCCCTTGCCCCTCATTTGCCTAAAGTCAGGGTGGCCTGGACACACTTCCTGCGAACTAAGAGTGAACAAATAGGCCTGACCTTAATACTGCTCCACTTTACCAATTTGAGGCCACTGCCTGTGGGGTTTAGATTCTTTATGTGAATTGGAGTCATGAGAAAACCCAGGCACCTATGGCCTAGCCTCTGTAGGTTTTGAAGTACTCATTTGATGCAAAGCATCCCTATTCTTACTTGATGGAGGTCAAGAACCTTACAGAGGAAGGCGAGAGACTTCATCACAATTACTGCTCTTTTGGCCATTTTGGTTTTCGATGCACACATGGGAACTTTCTTTAGATCCATCAGGTGCTGAAAATCTAAGCCACAGCCTCACACAGGGCGAAAGGGCTGATTCAGACACATCCCTTTCAAAGAAATTAAGCAAAGAGCCATAGGTATGCCCATTCTTTTTTATTTGAAAACTCTTTTCTTCAGGCTTCACAAAGGGGTAGCCTGAGTCAAAGACCTTCCTGACATTCAGGTCAAAAGAAAAATAGGTAAGCAAAAAGCCCAAAGCAGAGTTTCTCCACTGAGACTCTCCTGGTCACATTGATATCTGAGTTTTCTGAGATGCTCGTCATTCCCTTCAGCTATCCAGTTCATGGCCATGTCACAGAGCTTGGAGGTGGTATATATCTTGGACACAAAACCATGGGCCTATTCTGGAGAGTGGCCAGAATTCAGGAAGAAAACAGGAAAACTTAGGAAGTTATCACTGGTTGCCAACCAATAAGGTAAGCTACAGTCCATTTTAAATGGGGAAGGACGAATGCTGGGAAGCTTTCTAATAGACCGGAGACATCCATGATGCTTTATCTATTCTAATGTCTACAACCACAGACACACTGGGATACACAGACATAGAAATACTCGCCTTGTCAAACAACTTTCTAGAAACAGTCCACTCCAAACCAAACAAACCGACTTTAGTACCTATTCTCAGAACATGAGACAAAACCACAAACCCACAACCACACCCACAAAGGCACCTTCTTACCCCTAGTAGGTCTGTGACTATCTGGAGTGTCCTCTGATTGGTGGGGCATACAATGTTCCCCCGAAATGGCCTGTCCTAAGATCTGGTCTCCTTGGCCAACACTGTGAAGTTGTTAGGAGCCACTGGTGAGCCACTACGTGCTTTCTCAGGTAAAGCCCCACTTTAGAGCTTTCTTGCATTTGGCCTTCCTCACATCTGTAAGTACCAAGAAAGACTGACTCTGTCCTTGGTAAATCCAAAGAAGTGAGACAACTGGGACTGGTACTGGGACTGGCTCTGGGTGCCTGGCTTCCTGGATCCCAAGTTCAGAGAGTTCCATCACCCAGCAAGTGAGGTGAGGTCACTTCCTTCAGGAACTGAATGAGGTCACTTTCTTGGCAACAAATTTATCCAAACTTTTGATTTCAAGGGTCCCATTATATGGAGGCTGCCCCTACTTCCTGTGACACATTCACAATTTAGAATGATATATCAACCATAGTCACCCATGAACAGATCTCCACACAGTCCTGGTTTGGTCCATCTTCTCTACATTAAGAAGAGAAGCTGATTCAGACATAACCCTTTATCCTGACCATGTTGTTTGCCATGGAAGATGACTTTTGCTCACTCAGGTCCTTCATAGCTGCCTATATCATCTCCAGGGATCATTTTTGCAGGGACCTTTGAGGTTCTCATTAGGTCTAATATCCCCTACATTCCTGTATTGCATGAACAACTCTTTCCCTGCTCTTTTGTAAAATTAGATTGAGGGAACAGTGTATGGTAATGATTAATAACATGTTCGGTGTGGGTTAGAAATCATTCTGCTATATGAATAATGGTATAAGGAACCTGCGATATGTATAAGAATATATAGGTGAAATGAATGTATGAAAATAGAAATCTAAGTAAGATTTGAAGCCCAGAAAGGCATTGAGGCCTTGATTGGGATAGGCATTGTTGAATTATGTTTTGCACAGATGTCTCAGATACATCGATATACAATGGCATAGGACCTTGTACCTTGGATGATTGAAAGTAGAAGAGAACATCCAGTCAAAAAGAAATAGTCGGTAGTGAAAGTTTAATAAAATAGGTACTTATTACTTCCTGTTTTTCTGTATGCTTAACAAAACTCTGTTGCAATCTTGTGAAAAATTTGCTAATCTTTTCCTAGAGTGTGCTGTTCCCAAACGCCAAACTGCAGAATGTACTCCCTCACTCGGTGTCACGCAAACCACCCACTCGCCCTTACCCATCAGTAAACTTTCCTCCCTTCCCTCTTTAAGGAAAGTATATAAGCTCTGCTGAAGCTGTGCTTGGGGCTCTCTTCTCTATTCAAGTGAGCTCTGAGGCCCAGCATGCTAGACCCCAAATAAACCCTTTGCTGTTTCATGAGACAGTCTCTTGGTGGTCTCTTCCTCCGACACTCACACGACATTTACATATTGAGGTTCCACAGAGTTCCAGCAGCAGGTGACGAGAGACCCCAACGGGCACCTCTCGGTGCAAGTAAGGGGCCTCTTTCTGGTTTCATGTTTCAGCTTAGGGCTTGGCAAAATCACTGGCGATGAAGAGCCTGAGCTCTCTCCCCCAGTGACTGAGAGATGTGTCACAGAGACACAGGCCGCGTCCCTGGGGTACGCCCCAGAGGACTCGGGAAATCAAGGAACAATTGTCTCCTCAACTCAGTGATATTTTCAGTTTCGGTATTTCCAGCCCATCGGATTTTGCCAGCTACTCATTCCTGGTCTCAGTGTTGGAGGTCCATTGCATGTCTTTATTGTCTTGTCTTGTCTGTGTCATGTGTCGTTGCTTTTACTGTTAGTGTACCTTTCATTATGGGACAGAGCACTTCAATGCCTCTGTCCCTGACCCTTGATCACTGGACCAAAATCCGCTTAAGGGCTCAGAATCTTTCTTATTTAGTAAAACGCTGGACCTGGCAGACTCTCTGTTCCTCAGAATGACCCACGTTTGGAGTCGGATGGCCCGTAAAAGGATCTTTCTACTTCCTACTAATTTAAAAAGTCAGAGATATTGTCTTTCAGCCGGGGCCACATAGCCATCCTGATCAACAGCCATATATTTTAACTTGGCATGACCTCTGCAAATCTCCTTCTTCATGGGTGAAGCTTTTCCTTGCCCCTGCCCCCCGCTCCTACTCTTTCCCCCATGATCTCTCAAACCCTCTGCTCCTCCCCCTCCTCCACCCTCTGTTCTCCCTGAGTCACAAGATTTGACTCTACTGGAATCTCTTCCCCCTCCTTATCCCCTGCCATCGTCCACTAACCCACAACACCCTCTAAGTGATTCTACTTCTGCTGACTCAGCCTCTCTGCCATTGGAGGAAGCAAAGCCGGCCCAGCACCCTCCAGATAACTCCCTCGTGGCACACACATCCCCTCCTTCCCTGGAGGAAGCTGGCCCGGCTAAAGGAACTCACAGGTGGCAAATGATTGAAACCCTGGAACTCCCATGATGCACCCCTTCCGTCCCCATGGGCCAACGATTGATGATGGCCAGGGGAGAAAAATGCAAGCTTACTAGTACTGGCCTTTCTCCTCTTCAGACGTATACAACTTAAAAAATTACAATCCCCCATTTTCTGAGGAACCCACGCGGCTCATAGGTCTGGTTGAGTCATTGATGTTTTCCCACCAGCCTACTTGGGATGACTGCCAACAACACCTAAGGACTATCTTCATGACAGAGGAACCAAAGAGAATCCTCCTGCAAGCTAGAAAAAAGTATCCTCAGACCAGATGGGCGACCAACACAACTTCCCAACTTAATCAAAGCCAGCATTCCCTTTAACCGACCCAACTGGGACCCCAACATCTTTGAAGGTAGGGAGAAACTGTCCCCTTATTACCGGGCTCTAATAGTGGGTTTCCAAGTGGCTGCTAGGCGACCAACTAATTTTGCCAAGGTAACAGAGATTACTAAGGGCCTGATGAATCTCCCTCTCTATGTTTCTAGAGAGAATTATGGAGACATATAGGAGATATACTCCTTTCGATTCTCAGGGGGAGGATCAAAAGGCATCTGTCATGATGGCCTTTATTGGGCAAGGTGCCCTGGATACTAAAAAAAGTTACAACGCTTAGATGGATTACAAGATATGACTTTGAGAGATTTAGTCAGAGAAGCCGAGAAGGCATACTATAAGAGAGAAACTGAGGAAGAGAAGGGAGCAAAGGGAGGATAAAAGAAACAAAGACAGACTAAGGCATTGACTAAGGTCCTGGTCACAACAAAAAATAGGCCAGAAATTAAGAAACAGGGAGACAGGAAGGGATACCTGGGCCCAGGCCAGAGACCACCCCTGGCCTCAGATCAATGTGATTACTGTAAAGAAAAAGGACACTGGGCCAAAGAGTGCCCCAGAAATAGACAGCCACACCAGCCAGGCATTCTGACTCTGGAGGATGACTAAGAAAGTAGGGGCTACGATCCCCTCGCTGAGTTAAGCGTAACTTGAAGTGGAGGGGACCCCAGTAAACTTTGAAATGAATACAGGGGCAATATACTCAGCCCTCAAGGCCACATTTGGCCCTCTATTAAATAAAAGGTCTCTAGCTCAAGGGGCTAACGGCTGTAAATATTGGGCATAGACAACTAAGAGTACCATGGACCTGGGGAAAGGAAAAAATCCATCACTCCTTCCTAGTAATCCCAGAATGCCCAGCCCCATTGATGGGCAGAGATCTGCTCACCATGGTCCACGCCAAAATAACCTTTAACCCTGAAAGCCCCCAAGTGGAATTTCTAAATCCTTCAGTAAAAATTCCTATAGTCATGGCTCCAACTATGTCAGTAGAAACTGTACATCAACTCACTCGCTTTGGTTCAAAGAAACTGCAGGAATTCCTGAAGGATCAAGAACAGAGTTTTAAACTAACTGACTCACAGGAAAAGGAAATAACAGAATGGATAACAAAAGTCTGTCAGTTCCATCAATTGGTTAATGCTTACCCTTACAAGCTTCCTTCAGGAAAGCGCCTATGAGGAACCAGACCAGGACAATTTTGGGAAGTGGATTTTACTGAAATTAAGCCAGCAAGGTATGGACTTAAATATCTCCTAGTCTTTGTAGATACATTTTCAGGATGGATTGAAGCAGTCCCCACAAAAAAAAAAAGAAAGAAAGAAAGAAACAGCAAAAACGATGGCCAAGAATATCCTAGAAGATATTTTTCCAAGATACGGCCTGCGTAAGGTAATAGGGTCTGATAATGGACTGGTGTTCATGGCCCCGGTAAGTCAAGGGTTAGCCAGGACCCTGAGGATTAATTGGAAGTTACATTGTGCTTATCGACCCCAGAGTTCAGGACAGGTAGAAAGAGTGAATAGAACCATTAAACAGACCTTACCGAAATTAAGCTTAGAGACCAGCATAAAGGATTGGACTATGCTCCTGCCTTCTGCAATGTTGCATGCAAGAAATACTCCCTCTGTTTCTTTGTGTAATCACACCCCCTTTGAAATTCTCTATTGTGCACCTCCTCCTGTAAGGGACCTAACCCCACTCTAAGACCTAACGATCCCTTCCACACCCCCTTGCTTGAGAGACTTAAAGCTCTTGAAAGAACTAAGAAATACCTGTGAAAACAGCTGGCCACTGCCTACCAACCTGGGGAGGAGGGGATTCCACATCGATATCAAGTAACAGACTTCATCGACGTAAGACGACATCAGGTGTCATCCCTGGAACCCCGTTGGAAAGGACCATAGCAGGTGCTACTTATAACACCTACAGTAGTAATGGTAGACGGAATCACTTCCTGGATCCATGCCTGTCATCTCAAGCCTGTGCCCTGTCCAGACTCTGGCTAGAAACTGAAAAAGACTGGTAACCCTTTAAAATTGCGTATTCGCCATGTGGATAAGGCTCTATACTCTCCCATTTACCACCAGTAGTCCTAACCCTCATCAGTCCGTTCAGCAGAGATGGGTGATCACAAATCCTACTGGAAAATAAGTATAATATATCTCGTATACAGCCCCCTTAGGATCTGGTGGCCATCTCTCCATACAGACATTTGTCAGCTGGCTATAGCTCTTTCCTATTGGTATATCCCTGATGAAGAGGATCCCACTAAAATTCCATTAAATGTCTTCTGTACCATAGATAATGGAAACAAACCTTATGGATGTAGGGACACGTGAGCCAGATGCAGGTTGGCTAGCCTAGATTGCTATGTTTGCCCAGCAGACTATCAAAGCCACAAACAGTCACGGCTGTGTGGGGGAAAAGCTGACTTCTTCTATATGTCATGGGAATGTGAGCATACAGGGGCTGCCTGATGGAACCCAAACTCCTCATCAAATTCAGTACAGAGCATTGGCCATACTACCAATTAGATAACCAAAACCGATGGCCCCCAGAGGGGTCTCCAGATCCTCAAATTCTGCGTGAACTTTTTAACTTCTGCAAGTGCTCAAAAGGGTGAAAGGCGATTCCCCTATGTGGAAGCCTTTTCCCTCCTTCACTCACATCCTGAACTATGCTTCTCCAAAAGATCCTCACCCTCAGCCTTCTGCTCCAGACTCTCTGCTGTCATTCCCACCTCAGCAAACTGATTTCTCCCCTCCAATTACTAGATGAAAAGCCCAAACCTCCGCCGGTTCTCAGACCACTGCCCCCTTGCTGAGGTAGCAGGTACTGAGGTACCCCTTCACCCACTCATTCCTCTCTTCTCCTGTCAGTGCCACACCGGGTCCCACCAGGTCCTCTTACCAGCTAACCAAAAGCTCAAACCAGCTGAGGAGAGCCCTCAGACCCTTATCCAAGATGTAATAAAAATGGCCTTTAATGTTGCTTTGTCAATACTGAAAACAGGTTTCTACGTTTTTGAAAGTCCCTCACAGGATTTTGGGATACTCACTCCCGTCTTCCCCTCTACTCTACCTGTTCTACTGCTCACGTTTTTGTTGCCTGGAAAATCCCAAACCCGTTTCCCATTATTCTTTTACATCTCTCCTTCCTCATTCTCAGATCCTCGGAGGTGCTCTCAGCCCCACCTTCCCCGTCTTCCCCCGCTGTACCAGGCCCACCGAAAAGTCTTAACTGACCTTCTCCAGAAGTCTTCACCATGGCTGACTTTAAAACTTTCAGCAAAAGAGTCCCTATAAAAGAGTTCAATGTAGATAAATTTTCTTTATTCGTGTTGCCCTGTTCTACTTGGCCACTGCCTAAAAAACTCAGCACTTCTCAGCTAGACACCCCCTTACTAGTTTTTCACAAAATATGAGAAAAAGGCCTCTGGCCTTGAGGTGGGGCTTCACAGAAATGGCTACATTTCTACAATAAAGAAGTTAAAATTGGGCTCCATTGTAACAGCTGGCAGGGAGAAAAAAGAAAGGGAAGAAAAATCTCTCCCTCTCCCAGGTGTCCTTGATAAGTTAACTTGCCCAGAACAGAGGAAAAAAAAGAAACAAAAACTGCTTTTTGTGATCTTTTGCAGACTGTGAACTTCTGAGCCCCTTCCCTTATATGTTGGGTACAAAATTCTGAAACTATCTAAACTTGGGGTTCAGGGGATTAATTGATTACAACAGAAGCAGTGCCCTCTGAATCCATTTGCAACCAAATAGGACTGTTTCCCTGTCTTCCATGCTATTATAGGTGCCTTGCCTTGTCCTTCCCTACAACAGTATAATTCTATATACTTAAACATTGTTTATGTTTTCATGAAATGGTTAACCGATGTGATTAATTGAAGTTGTTTCACAGAGTGCACTGTCATGACGCAGGTTCATTTAAAGATCATATAGGGGGGCATACAACCCGTTTAAGCTGAAAACATATATCCTCACTTTAGCCATATATTAGGAATAGGGGTTTCTGCAGTGGTGGGTACAGGAACAACTGCCCTGGTCCATGGGACACAACAAGTGACCCAATTAGAAGCAGCAATAGACCAATAAATAAAGATATTAGAAACCTCCATCACAGCTTTGCAGGAATCCTTTACCTCTCTACCTGAAGTTGTTTTAGAGAACAGTCGAGGGTTGGATCTCCTCTTCATGAGAGAAGAGGGCCTTTGTGCTGCATTGAGGGAAGAATGTTGCTTTTATGCCGACCATACGGGAGTTGTAAAAAAAAAAAAAATCTATGAGTAAATTATAAAAGACGCCTTGAAGAGCATCAAAGAGAGAGAGAGAGAGAGGCCCAAAAGGGTGGTTTGAGTCTTTGTTCACACAGTCTCCCTGGTCAACTCTGCTTTTATCAACCCTGGCCAATCCAATAATCCTTATATTATTGCTCACTATAAAACCCTGTTTGCTCAACCGTGTAATTTCTTTTCTCCAAGCTCAAATTGGTCAAGTTAAACATATGGCAATACCCCACTAGCAGACATAGAATTTAAACCTCCCTATGATCACTTTTATGATTAAAAGGATCCAGAAGAAGAAGTGGGGAATGGAAGGTTAATAAAATAGGTACTTGTCACTTCCTGTTTTTCTGTATGCTTAGAAAAACACTGTTGAAATATTGACAACTGTTTTCTAATCTTGTTCCCAGAATGTGCTGTCCCCAATTGCCAAATTGCAGAATGTACTCCCTCACCCGGTTGCTCGCAGACCGACCACTCGCCCTGACCCATCAATAAACTTCTCTCCCTGCAGCCTCCAAGGAAAGTATAAAAGATCAGCTTAAGCTGTTCTCAGGGCTCTCTGATCTATTCAAGGGAGCTTTGAGCCCCAGTATGCTGGACCGCCAATAAACCCTTAGTTGTTGCATAGTACAGTCTTTTGGTGGTCTCTTCCTCTTACGCTTGCCGGAATATTATTGGATGATTGAATGTAGAAGAGAACATCCTGTCAAAAAGGGATAGTCGGTAGGATTAGGAAGATAGTGGGTAGTCTTAGGAAGACGAGTGAGTATAGGATTTGGAACAAAAGTTCTTTAGCAATAGGGTTTCAGTTAGAGAGTGAAGTTAAATGTTAGCACAAGTGAAGAGTCAGTCACAATGATGAACTGGGGAAAATATGTAGGAAAGCAGATATCAATAGAGACATTACGAAATCAAGCAAAGTATAAAGTGAGTCATAGGATTAGACATTTTCAAGAGGGTTGAGGTTGAACACATAATCTTAGGAAGAAACAAATATGTAGTCACCAATAGGATTGACATTTGAGAGCATTAGGAAACCTGGACATGGATGTTTTAAGTAATCCATGTTCACTTTCCATTTAGGCTTTGGTACAATCATAAGCCTGACATTTGCATTTTGTGTCCAAATATTACTGTGATTAAATGTATATATAGATCAGGTGACATGAGTATTTCTTCCATCATTTCTGGGAGCAATACTTTGAAGACGTATAATTCATATTGGGGAATCAAAGAGGTTTACCTTGAGTCTATAAATATAGAGATAATGCATGAATAGACATTACTGTGAATAAATAATATAACTGGTTCCACTTTAAATAATGGCTTAAATTGATATCTGAAAACTTATGTGAAATTTTATATTGATATACAATCATTTATTTCAACCAGTTATACAACTAATGGTAATACTAGGGTTATGGTTTATCATGAAGCTGTGTGAGTTTTGCTAAAAAAGTGATTATGGAAATCAAAAATAATGTTTGTGGAAAGAAGTCTCATGAAAAGTCAAGCCAAGAAATATGGAGGAATACATGTGTTCTGAAGCAGGAAGTGATTGAAAGTCAAACAAATGCTTAAAAATTTGCTAACTAGTGGATGAAATGTATATATATATCCTATGATGTGCATAAACTGAAGAAATACTAATGTACCAGTGTTGAATAAAAATGAACGTCAAACTACACATCATGTCCCATAGGAATCTACTTGAATTGATGTTAAACTGGGTCAGTTACTGTAGAAATATTAGGATTTGTATGCACCATTCACTGAAGTTAGTTTTCAGTACTAGGAAACAAATATATATGTCAGGTGGATGAATATTTCTGAGAATAATCTGGTGAAAAGTTGATTATAAATCCAAATATATGAATATGAATGAATTTAGAGAGTGTATAATAAGAAACATTTTTCATATTTTGAAAAATCTTGAGAATATATATATATATATATATATATATATATATATATATATATATATATACACACACATATACACAAACACACACACAGAGAGACATTAAAAATAGCAATATATATTGCAATGGAAATTCACCATGAAATATATATCATCCACAGATTCAAAAATATTCATTTCTCTAAACATGGACTTATGCATAATGTTGTTCAACTACGAAGCTGACCAATAGGTTGAATTTTCAGTTCCAACAGCGTTTAGGAGGAGTAGTCTCTTCTCACAATTTGTATCTGCCACCTAACAAAAATGTACGTGTTATAACAGGTAGGATTCTATATGTGCATATAAAAAAAACATGTGCTGAATAGGCTACAGAGAATGGAGACAGGAATTTGTTGAGAGCCACAGCTGAAGGTGCCCTAGCAAGCTTCGAACTGCCAGAAAAATTCCAGCTGCCTGCTGCTTATTGGCTCACAGAGGCCCCAGCAACATCTAGCTGATTGGCTACTCTGTGGTGATGCTCATTGGGCTGTTTCCCTGCCCTTTCAGACCATGGAGCTGCTCATTGGGGGACTTTTTTGGCTCCACCCACGATGACCCAGCAAATCGACCTCAAGCGCAGGAGGTTTGTGGGAGGTGGAGAGGTTTGTGGGTGTGAGAGAGACTTTACAAGGAAGCCAGTTGTGGCAGTTAGCCTCTGGGAGTTTTTCCTGAGGAGCTGTTTTGTTTGGCGTGTGTGGTTCTAAAAATAAAGTTTGTTTCTTTTGACAAGTGGCTGCTGAATCGTGCCTAGCCAGACTGCAGCATTTGGTGGCTCGAACGGGGATTGACTGAGGGTAAGTGATAAGGTAAACTGCTCGACCCTGAGAGCAGGGCGAGAGGATGGGTAGCCATTTTAGGATTCCTCTTTTGTTTTGCTTCACGTTTATTTTAAGTTGCCTGTCCCTGGAGATGAGTTAAACGAAAGAAAAACCACTCAAATCTGAGGAAAAACTATTTATGTCTGAGGAACAGATTGGGATAAAGGTCGGATGCACATGTCAGGAGGATAGAAAGGCCATAATGACTTTTTGTTGTTCACTTTTTATTTCATTCTGTCTCGTTTTTTTTTTTTTTTTTTCTTTTTTGCGTTATCTTGTTGGGTTTAATTAAAGTAGAAATACGGGATCAGAAATTAGTAAAAAACAAACTGAAATAGTGTTAAGGAAATTGTTACAGGAAGGAGGCATCTCACTAAAATCAGGGACAGTCAGGGCATACGTTGATACAATATAAAAATGTAGCCCATGGCTTTTAAAGTAAGAGATATTAAATTTACCACAATGGAACCATCATGGTGAAGATTTAAAAAGAATAGAAAAGAACAGTCCAGGGACTCTGCCAGTTGGCACATTGCCATTGTGGTCTTTCATATCTGTTTTGCTTCGTCCAAAGCCTTCAGTTCAGAAAAAGATAGAGGAACAAAGCTTAGAGCAGAAAAATCCATCAGGGGAAAAGTTACAAAAGGACGCTGCTACTAACAACCTTCTATCATCAGAGGGTGTAAGTGTCCAACCAACAGTGCCACCTCTAAAGGAGACTGTTACTAACACCTTTCTATTCTGTAATTAATTTATTTTCCAATAGTCAGTATATATTTAATGCTATAGTATCCCTTGAAGGTGCTGGTAGGATTTCCCCTTCATTACTGTTTTCTCTTTGCTTTCCAATATACAAAGTCTAATCTGGGACAGAAAAGATCCATTCTTTATAAGACGTATCTGGGCACATACAGGATTGCCTGGAGCCCTTAGTTTGGGCAATGATTTAGCAGATAAAACTACACATGACATATATTCATATTTTCTCTACACTAGAAGAAGCTACAAATTTTCAAAAAAGTTCCATGTCAATGCTAATACTTTACAAAAGCGTTTTGAAATAACTAAGGAACAAGCTAGACAAATAATAAAACAATGTCAAAATTGTGTGACCATTTTACCACAAGTTAATCCTGAAGTCAATCCGAGAGGATTGATACCTAACCATATTTGGCAGATGGACGTCACACACTTGCCAGAATTTGGAAAATTAAAATATTTGCATGTTACAGTTGACACTTCTTCTGGATTTTTGATGGGCTCCCTTCATGCTGGAGAAAAATCTAAAGATGTTATAGCTCATTGCTTAAAAAATTTTGCCACTGTGGGCGTTCCAAAACAGTTAAAAACAGATAATGCCCCTGGTTATTCTTCTACCTCTTTTAAACAATTTTGCTCATCATTTGGCATAACTCATATAACAGGAATCCCATACAATCCACAGGGAAAAGGCATAGTTGAAAGAGCACATCAAACTATTAAAATGTACTTATTAAAGCAAAAAGACGGAATTGGGAAGGGGTATATATTTCCCAAAGATAAACTTAAAATAACCATTTTTACTCTAAACTTTTTACATTTGGATTCATGAGGACTTAGTGCTGCAGAAAGGCATATGTGTCCAAAAAATGTGCATAAGCTCAAGGTACTTTGGAAGGCTATTCTAACAGGACAATGGAAAGCTCCTGACCCAGTAATTGTGTGGAGTCCAGGGTCTGTTTGTGTGTTTCCACAGGAAGAACAGCAGCCGATTTGGATTCCGGAGAGATTAACTAAAGTCCTGACCAAGTGATAGTCTGGAGTCGAGGGTCTGTTTGTGTGTTTCCACAGGAAGAACAGCACCGATTTGGATTCCAGAGAGATTAACTAAACTGATTTGTATAGACCAAAAAGAAGATGATTTGGCTCAAATCCATAACAGCTGGTATCCAAAACTCCAGTCTGGCTATCCTTACATCTACGACAGAACCAGGATGCTTTTTTCAATATCAATTTTATTATTGCCCTTTCCCAAAACATGAAGTTCTATTTTGTGTTTTTGAGCTAATGCAGACCTAAGTTACTGTTTTGCTGATCATTTCTATTTTTTGACTATAATTTTTTAAACATTCCAATGGTGATTTCACCTGTAAAAAGTTATAAGGCCTTTACTATTATGTAATGTGTTGTATGTATTATATTATGTTTGCACACTTGTGTTTTGTGTCATATGTTTGAATGTACATATGTCCATACATCATATATGATGTGCGCTCATGAAAAAATGGATCCAAATATTTTTTTTTTTATTCACGTGTTTTAAATGTTTTAATTTAAATTGGGTAAACATCTGTTGAGGACTGTTTTAATATGTGAACAAAAAAGGACGTTAACAGAACTGTATGTTTACTTTCACCTTTCCTTTTCATTATATTGAATTATTCTCTTCAAGATAATGTAAATTGTTAAGAAAATGGTTTTTTTAGTACCTTTTAGAATGATACATAATTTTTTTAGCCATTATTGCCAGAATTCCTATCTTCATCCCAGTGTCGGTGAAGACAAAGATAAAACCAATCTACAGATTGTGCAATAGCCATCACTGAACTGTTTGCAGAACTTGCCTGGACTATGTATCACTTGTGTGCATTTTGAACTATCTGTTGGTGCAGCGACTTGTGGTAGTGTTGGGGTATTTATGCTTATGCTGTCATTGGTGGTACAATTTTTCCAAAAGGAGCCATCAACTGGCTTGGTGTATCTTCCCTTTTCTCACTTTATTGAGGTCAGGAACCTTACAGAGGAAGGCGAAAGACTTCATCCGCAATGACTGCTCTTTTGGCCATTTTGGTTTTGGATGCACACATGGGATCTTTCTTTAGATCCATCAGGTGCTGAGAATATTATCAACAGCCTCACACAGGGCTAAGACACTGATTCAGACACATCCCTTTCCAAAGCAATTAAGCAAAGAGCCACAGGTGATGCCCATTCATTTCCATTTGAAAACTGTTTTCTTCAGGTTTCACAAAGGGGTGTCCTGAGGCAAAGAACATCCTGACATTCAGGGAAACAGAACAACAGTTAAGGAAAAGGCCCAAAGTAGGATTTCTCCACGGAGACTTTACATTTCAAACTGATATCTGAGTTTTCTGTGATGTTTGCCATTCCCTTCAGCTATCCATTACATGGCCATGTCACAGAGCTTGGTGGTGGTATATATCTTGGACACAAAACCATGAGCCTCTTCTGGAGACTGGCCAGAATTCAGGAAGAAAACGGCAACTTAGGAAATTAGCAGGTGTTGCCCATTGATAAGGCAAGCCACAGTCCATTCATAAATTGTGCAGGATGAATGCTGGGAAGCTTTCTACTAGACAGGATACATCCATTGAATCATTCTCTTTTCTAAAGTCTACCACCACGGACACATTGGGATACACAGACATAGAAACACTCACCTTGTGAAATGACTTATTAAAAACAGTTCAGTCCAAACCAAACAAACCACCTTTCCTACATATTCTCAGAACATGAGACAAACCAAAAACCCACACCCACACCCACAAAGGCACCTCCTTCCCCAAAATGGGTCTGTGACTATCCGAAGTGTTCTCTGACTGGTGGACCACACTGTGTTCCCCTGAAATGGCCTGTCCTGTATCAGATTAGGTCTCCTTGGCCAACTCTGTGAAGTTGTCAGTAGCCAGAGGTGAGCTCCTACCTACTTGCTCAGGAAAGGCCCCTCTTCAGAGCTCTCCTGGTATTTGGCCTTTCTCACATCAGTAGGAATCAAGAAAGAATGACTCTGTCTTTGGAAAATCCAAACAATTGAGAACACTGGGACTGGGACTGGGACTGGCTCTGGGTTCCTGGCTTCCTAGATACCAAGTTCAGAGAGTTCCATCACCAAGGAATTGACATTAGTCACTTCCTTTAGGAACTGAATGAGTTCACCGCCTTGGCAACCACTTTGACCTAACATTTTATTCCAAAAGTCCCATGAGATGGAGGCTGGCTCTGCTTCCTCTGACACTTTCACAAGTTTGAATGGTATGTCAACCATAGGCACCCAGGGACAGCTCTCCACACAGGCCTGGTTTGGTCCATCTTCTCTACATTAAGAAAAGAGAGGCTGATTCAGACATATCCCTTCATCCTGACCAGGTTGTTTGCCATGTAAGATGACGTTTGCTCTCTCAGGTCTTTCACAGCTGCCTACAACTTATCCAGGGATCATTTCTGTATGGACATTCGAGGTTCTCAACTGGTGGAAGATCACCTACATTTCTGTATTGAAATACCAACTCCATCCCTGCTCTTCTAAAAAGTTAGATTGAGGGAACAGTGTATGATTAGGGTTAATAACAGGTTCAATTTTGGTTAGGAATCATTCTGAGGGTTGAATAATGGTATTGGGAACCTGCGATATTTACAAGAATATATAGGGGATATATAAGTATGAAAACAGAAATCTTGGTAAGATTTGAAGCCCAGAAGGGCATTGGGCACTTGATTTACGTTCTGAACAGATGTCTCAGATAAATCGATATACAATGGCATAGAACCATGTACCATGGATGATTGAATGTAGAAGAGAACATGCAGTCAAAAAGGAATAGTCGGTAGGATCAGGAGATAGTCATTAGTTTTAGGAAGAAGAGTGAGTATAGGATTTGGAACAAAATTCTTTAGCAATAGGGTTTCGGTTAGAGAGTAAATGTAAATGTCAGCATATGTGAAGTGTCAGTCACGATGATGAACTGGGCAAAATATGTAGGAAAGCTGATATCAATAAAGACTTTAGGAAATCTGGCAAAGTATAAAGTGAGTCACAAGATTAGACATTTTTAACAGGGTTGAGTTTGAATATATAATCTTAGGAAGAAAAAAATATGTAGTCACCAGTAGAATTGAAATTTGAGAGCATTAGGAAACCTGGACATCGATGTTTTCAGTAATCCATGTTCACTTTCCATTTAGACTTTGGTACATCATAAGTGTCATCTTTGTGTTTAGTCTCCAGAATATTACTGTGATAAAATGTATATGTAGATCAGGTGACACGAGTATTTCTTCCACCATTTCTGGGAGCAACATTTTGAAGACGTATGAATTAGAATTGGGGGGAAAAAAAGAGGTGTATTCTGTTTCTATGAATATAGAGATAATGCATGAAGAGACCATATGGTGAATAAATAATATAACTAGTGCCACATTAAATAATGGATTGAATTGATATCTGAAAATATATAAGAATTCTTATATTGATATAAAATCATTCATTACAACCAGTTATACATCTAATGGTAATAATAGGGTTATGTTTTTTATGAAGAGCGTGTGAGTTTTGCTTCAAAAGTGATTATGGAAACCGAAAATAATGTGTTTGGAAAGAAGTCTCATAAAAAGTCCAGTCAAGAAACATGGAGAAATACATGTGTTCTGAAACAGGAAGTGATTGAAAGTGAAACAAATGCCTATTAATTTGCTAACAAGTGTGTGAAATATATATCCCATGATGTGAATAAACTGAAGAAATAGTAATGTACCAGTGATGAATATAAATGAACGTCAAAATACACATCATGTCCCATAGGAATCTACTTGCATTGATTTTAAGATGGGTAAGTTACTGTAGAAATATTAGGATTTGTGTGCACCATTCACTGAATTTAGTTTTCAGTTCTAGGAAACAAATATGTATTTCAGGTGGATGAATATTTCTGAGAATAATCTTGTGAAAAGTTGATTAGAAATCCACATAGTTGAACATGAATGAATTTAGGCAGTGCATAATAAGATGCAAATATTTCATATTTTGAAAATTTTGGAGAATATATATATATATATATACACAAAACCCACATAGAGAAATTAAATAGTAGAAATATATATGACAATCAAAATTCAATGTGAAATATATATGCTCCACAGATCCAAAAATATTCATTTTACTGAACATAGATTTATATATAATGTTGTTCAAACAGGAAGCTCACCCATAAGTTGAATTTTCAGTTCCAACAGTGTTTATGAGGAGTGATCTATTCTCACAATTTGTATCTTCCAAGTCAGATACCTCACAAAAATGTACATGTGATACCAGTTAGGATTCTATATGTGCTAATAAAAATACATGTGCTGAATAGGCTACAGAGAAAGGGAGACAGGAATTCACATATTTGTTAACTTTGAAATCACATGGAGAACTATTTCAACAAAAAATTGACTACATTTATAACTCCTGACCTATATAATGCAAAAAGCAGGTCCAAAAATACACCAGGCCTCCTCTGAACTGCTTGTATTTCTATTCTGTTTGGGTTATTTTTCTCCATCATATTAGGATTAGTAGTGAGAGTCTAGTAGGGTATAGGTTAGTGTCAGGGATTCAGTATTTCGAATGGAAATTTGGAAAATGAATCCAAAGTGTATGCAAATATGTGCTACACAAAAATCTTCCCACTTTCATCCAGAACAATGCCTTGACAATACCTTCGCCCCAAGTAAGACACAATTAGAGGAAAAGAGTTAGAAAATCTGTGAATACATAAGTGGAATGGAAAATTCTCATGAGTTTACAACCTTGGAGGTGGTAGAGGAGTTTCCAAAAGTAAGGGATAGTGTAAACACTCCACAAACGTGGAGCTCTGCTTGCCTAAAGACTTCTTGAGAAACTGCTTCTGTGGTTGGGCACTTGAAATATATTTTGTTGTACGGAGCTTTAGCTTCCTTTCTAGTGAGTCCATCAAAGATGGGTCTGCATCTATGTGTCACCTAGAGGACATGGTTTCTGATTTTCCAATGAATATGAGGCAAGAGTGCTGAATTCTCTCTTTGGAGTTCAATTGTGGCAACAGGGGGCTAAGTGGTCTCCACTCTGTGGACTATGAAGCCATTTGGAATTCCTCCAATGTTTGTGGTGTTTATTGCTGCTGCACTGGATGTTTGGTATGTGCTTCACGAAATACAAGGAATCAACAAGGACACAGTGCTGTAGGGAGATCTGTCATGTGTGGTGGGACAGAGTCTGCAGAAGAAAGCACCCACCAGGCTTCAATCTCACATAGCTTGCCCCCTTGAGCATAGCAACCGGATTCTGAATATTGCCCTGAAACCTCTGCATATAACAAGATGCCTTTACATATAAGGGTCTGCTGGCTGCACCATGTCAGTCACAAGCCATTTGGAATCCAATGGCAGATCCCCATGGCCCCACCAGAGATGTTTTATCACACACCTGCACACCACTGCTCTAGGCCCACTAGTCAGCAGGCTCCAACTTTCTGGCATCTCTGTTCTACACCATATCATGAAACCCAGTCTATCAAGGCACTGTCTGGTACACTCATGATCAGCAACAGGACATCCAAATGTTCTCCAGTGCCACCTGTACATGGGAATTTCAAAAATTTCATGGTATTTATCTAGCCATTTTTCAAGGATGTAGTTGGAGGCACTGTGGGTTTCAATTCATTCTGGAACCATTAAATGTGAGAAAGTTCATTTCAAAGAAAGCTCTGGAGAGGTATCACAGGCAAGGCTTCCCAATGAGTGGCCAAAATGTCACATAAAGGCAGGGGCTTTGAGGTCTACAAGGTGAGGTCCATGTGTGTTTTGCCTCTCAAGTACAGATGCCAAGTTTTTTAGAATTAAATCATGTGATATCCTGGCTGATATTCCCAGTGCTCTGTGGAAAGCCACTCTGGCCCTAGAAAAGTTTGCAAGGGCAACTCTTATGTGTGGCCTCCTAAGATCAAACACAATTCATGGCAATACTTCTCTGAGTTCAGTTCCAGAGTTCAGTCTCTAAGAGGAATCACACCAGAGTTCAAGACCAGGTGGACCAAATCATCACTTCTAACTGCCACACAAATGACCACAATTAAAACCAAAACACTCCCACGTATCCCTCATCTTCGTCCATATAGGCACTCATCATAAACTCTGGCTGGTGTTTTCCATGAGTTGTGCATCTCAGGAAAGTGTCGAAAATAAGCTCCCTTGCCACTCATTTGCCTAAAGTCAGGGTGGCCTTGACACCCTTCGTGTGAACCAGGAGTGATCAAATTGGCCTGCCATTAATACTGATCTGCTTCTCCAATTTGAGGCCTACTGACGGTCAGGTATAGATTCTTCATGTAACTTGGAGTCATGAGAAAACCCAAGCACTTCTGCTGGGCTTTTAAGAACTCATTTGACCCAAAGGATCCCTATTCTCATTTGATGGAATTCAGGAACCTAACAGAGGAAGGCAAGAGACTTCACCCACAATGACTGCACTTTTTGCCATTTTGGATTTGGATGCATTCATGGGATCTTTATTTAGATCAATCAGGTGCTGAGAATCTAAGCCACAGCCTCACAAAGGGCCAAGAGGCTGATTCAGACACATCTCTTTCCAAAGCAATTAAGCAAAGAGCCACAGGTGATGCTCATTCATTTCCATTTAAAAACATTTTTATTCAGACTTCAGAAAGGGGTGGCCTGAGGCAAAGACCTTCCTAACATTCAGGGCAACAGAACAATAGGTAAGCAAATGGCCCAAAGCAGGGTTTCTCCACTGAGACTTTCCTGGTCACACTGATATCTAAGTTTTCTGAGATGCTCGCTATTCTCTTCAGCTATCCAGTACATGGCCATGTGACAGATTATTTAGGTGGTACATATCTTGAACAAAATACCATGAGCCTATTCTTTAGTGGGGCCAGAATTCAGGAAGAAAACAGAAACTTAGGAGGATAGCAGGTGTTGCACATCAATAAGCCTGCCACACTCTTTTCATAAATTAGGCAGGATGAATGCTGGAAAGCTGCCTACTAGACAGGAAACATCCATTTATGCATTCTCGTTTTTAATGTCTACATCCACAGACACAGTGTGATACACAGACATAGAAACACTCACCTTGTCAAACGACATTCTAGAAACAGTCCAGTCCAAACCAAACAAACGGCTTTTTCTACCTGTTCTCAGAACATGAGACAAAACCACAAACTCACACGCACACCCACAAAGGCACCTCATTCCCCCAAGTAGGTCTGTGACTATATGGAATGTCCTCTGACGGCGGGCCATACTATCTTTCTCTGAAATTGCCTGTCCTGTCTCAGATCTGGTCCTTTGGCCAACTCTCTGAGGTTGTCAGTAGCCAGTGGTGAGCGACTACCTGCTTTTTAAGCACAGGACCATCTTCAGAGCTTTCCGGTCATTTGCCCATCCTCAAATCAGTAGATACCAAGAATGACTGACCCTGTCCTTGGTAAATCCAAACAAGTGAGCCCACTGGGAGTGGGACTGGGAATGGCTCAGGGTGCCTGCTTCCTGGATCCCAAGTTCAGAGAGTTCCATCACCAAGAAAGTTAGGTAGGTCAATTCCTTCAGGAACTGAATGAGGTCACTGCATTGACAAACACTTTGTCCTAACAGTTGCTTCCAAGAGTCCCATGAGATAGAGGCTGCCCCTAGTTCCTGTGACACTTTCACATGTTAGAATTGCATATCAACCATAGGTACCAGGGAATAGCTCTCCACACATGTCTCATTTGGTCCATCTTCTCTACATTAAGAATAGAGAGGCAGATTCAGACACATCCCTTCATCCTGACCAGGGGTTTTGCCATGGAAGATGATTTTGCTCTCTTAGGTCCTTCATAGCTGCCTACATCTTATCCAGGGATAATTTTTGCATGAACCTTTGAGGTTCTCAGCAGGTGGAAGATCCCCTATATTCCTGTATTGTAAGACCAACTCTGTCCCTGCTCTTTTATAAAGTTATATTGAGGGAACAGTGTATGATTAGGGTTAATAACAGGTTTGATTTGGGTTAGGTATCATTCTGCGAGATGAATAATGGTATTGGGAACCTGCGATATTTACAACAATATACAGGTGAAATAAGTTTGAAAACAGAAATCTAGGTAAGATTTGAAGCCCATTAAGGCATTACGCCCTTGAGTTGGTTACATAGATTTGAATTATATTCTGCACAGACATCTCAGATAAATCGAGATACAATGGCATAGAACCTTGTACTTTGGATGATTGAATGTCGAAGAGAACATCCAGTCAAAAAGGGATAGTCGGTAGGATTAGGAAGATAGTTGGTAGGTTTAGAAAGAAGAGTGAGTATAGAAGTGGGACTGAAAGTTCTTTAGAATTAGAGTTTTGGGTAGAGGGTGAATGTAAATGTCAGCATATGTGAAGAGTCAGTCAAAATAATGAACTGGAATAAAACGTAGATAAGAAGATATCAATAGAGACATATGTAAATCAGGCAAAGTATAAAGTGAGTGATAGGATTAGAAATTTTGAACAGGATTGAGGTTGAATATATAGTCTTAGGAAGAAACAAATATGTAGTCACCAATAGGATTGACATTTGAGAGCATTAGGCAACCTGGACATGGATGTTTTTAGTAATCCATGCTCACTCTCCATTTAGGCCTTGGTAAAATCATAAGTGTGACCCCTGCTTTTTGTGTCCAGAATATTACTGTGAAAAAATGCATATGTAGATCAGGTGACATGAGTATTTCTACCACCAATTCTGGGAGCAACATTTTGAAGATGAATAAATTAGTATTGCGGTTACAAATAGATGTACCCTGTGTCTATGAAAATAGAGATAATGCATGGATAGACCATACTGTGAATTAATAATATAACTGGTTCCAACTTTAAATAATGGATTGATTTGATATCTGAAAATATACAGGAAATCTTATATTGATATACAATCATTCATTCCAACCAATTATTGATCTAATGGTAATATTAGGGTTATGGTTTATCATGAAGAGTGTGTGAGTTTTGTTTCAAAATGATTATGGAATTCGAAAATAATGTGTTTGAAAAGAAGTCTCATGAAAAGACCAGTCAAGAAACCTGGAGAAATACATGTGTTGTGAAGCAGGAAATGATTTGAAGTGAATCAAATGCCTACAAATTTGTGAACCTGTGTATGAAATATGTATTTTATGATGTTCATAAACTGAAGAAGTAGCAATTTACTAGTGTTGAATAAAATGAACTTCAAAATACACATCATGTCCCATAGGAATCTACTTGCATTGAATTAAACTGCGTCAGTTACTGTAGAAATATTAGGATTGTATGCACCATTCATTGAAGTTAGTTTTCAGTACTAGGAAACAAATATGTATTTCAGGTGGATGAATATTTCTCATAATGATCTTGTGAAAAGTTGATTATAAATCCACATACATGAACATGAATGAATTTAGGTAGTGTATATAAGACACACATATTTCATATTTTGAAAAATTTAGAGAGTGTGTGTATATAGATAGATAGATAGATAGATAGATAGATAGATATACACACACACAAAACACACAGAGAGGCAATTAAAAGTAGCAATATATATGCCAATTGAAATTCATCATGAAACATATATCAACCAGATTAAAAAATATTTATTTTACTGAACATGGATTTATGTATAATGTTGTTCTACTAGGAGGCTCACCCATCATTTGAATTTTCAGTTCCAACAGCGTTTAGGAGGAGTGTTCTCTTCTCACAATTTGTATCTGCCATATCAGCACACCTCAAAAGAAAATATGTGTGATACCAGGTAGGATTCTATATGTGCATATAAAAATACATGTGCTTAATAGGCTACAGAGAAAGAGAGACAGGTATTCACATATTTGTTAACTTTAAAAACACATGGAGATCTATTTCAATTAAAAATTAACTAGATTTATTACACCTACCCTATATCATGCAAAAGGCAAGTCCAACTATACACCATACCTCCTCTGAACTACTTGTATTTCTATTCTGTTTGGGTTATTTTTCTCCATCATATTAGGATTAGTAGTCATTGTCTAGTAGGGTATGGTTTAGTGTCAGGTGTCTCGGCCGGCAGGACACATCAAAGTGTGCGTCAAACCTCGTTGGGGAGGAATGAAGGGACAAGAGAAATGAGAGATGACAGCAAGACAGTAGTTCTGATCATGCTGCAAACTTTTACAGTTTTCACAGGGTATTTATATGCTGCAGATAGGAAATCTCTCTTATGATCAGTTGCTGGATGTCTTCACAGGGTGAGATAACCTCAGGATATTTCAGAAAGACAGATGGCCGCAGGATGTCTCAGGGAGATAGATGGCTGTCGGATGTCTCCTAGGCAGGATGTCTCCCAGAGGGCTGTTTCTTTTAAGTGTCAGGCTATTCTTTGAGGAGAACTTCCTTCTAGCCCCTCACCTTCCCCCCTTTCTTATATAAAATATTTGACCATACCTTACCGGCCAATGTTTTAGGGGGTGATAGAGGCTTTGTTTCTCAAGGAGGCCTTAGAATATCTCCTGATCTGAGAGAGCATGTTTACTAGAAGATTTCTTGGTGGCCATGGCATGTTTTCGAGGAGACGGCTTTGAGGGGGATGCATGCCAACCGCCATGCACCAGAGCGTGTCACTCAGAGGTCTTGTGTTTGGGTATCCGTGGATCCATCCTCCCACAGTCTTTCCTGCACCCTCCATTATTATGGCCTAAGGTCCTCACTTCATGGGTGCATCCTCCCCCAAGTGAAGGGGCACTTTGAGGACGAACCCTTATGGCAATGGCAGAAGATTGTTAGTCAGAGCTATTTCTTATAGTTTTATTTAAGAAAGAGAGATCTGTGGGGATGTAAACTAAAGAAATAAGCCTGTGAGAAGGGTAGAACATCCTTTTAAATGTTAGCAGCAAGGTCTTCCATCTCCAGACGATGATAGTGCACCTGTATGGGCTTAGAGGCCAAAATATTAATCTGTTCTTTAATAAATTGTACCAGCCTGTTTATAATGCAGGGTCCTATAGACACTATTTAAAGTAAACCCAACAAAGGGCCTATTAGGGGAAGAAGGTAGGGTAGAAATCCACTAAGCCCAGTCCAGAGTGGATTTTCAAATAGTTCCCTTCGTCTCTCTTTTACATCTTCTTGAACCTGCTTAATTTTAGTGCATACTATGCCTGATTAATTGGCATAAATGCAGCATCGTTCCCCTAAGGCCAAGCGAATACTTCCCTGGTTAGCTGTCAGCAAATCTAAGCCTCGTGTGTTTTGAAGGAACACTTCTGCTAGGGAGTCTATTTGGTCCTTCAAATCTTTAATGCTTCCTGATAGAGTTTGTATATCATTTATAAAGTTGTTGAGACAGGCGACGGTAAGAGTGGATAGCCGTGCCTAAACCAGTGTACCTGTGCCCACAGCAGCTGTTATTCCAAGGCTCGCAATGAGTGGTAAGGCATGTATTGCCCACCTGTGTCTTATGACTAAGATGTCTAGGCTAGGAATGGGTAGACGTTGGTCTCATGGGACAATAGTTATATCAGGGAGGAATAAGGTAAGAACACAGCCACTGATCCAATTCACTGGAAGCCTGGGGAAGGCCGAGTTTTCTCCACACATAAAAACTGTGCCATTGGGTAACAAAGAGATGGGTTGGGTGAGGAATAATTTTGTGATTTTGAGCAATTTCCAAAGGAAGTAACTCCAACATCAATATCATAGGTATTATTCTGCATCGTGCCTAAAAGACATAATGTAAATGTGCCTATAGGCTGTAATTATAAAAAAAACGGGGTTCGCATGTATTATCATTGTCTATGATAGAATTAATAGGAACTGCCATAGGCATGATTGTCCCTGTTGTCATGCAGAGCCAGCAATCACCAGCAATGGTGGGGTTGGAATTATTAAGCAAGGAGAAGGTAGTTTCCAAAATTTCTAATGTATTGGTATCTAAACCTCGGAGCTGGGATTTAGGCTACATTAAGGGATGATATGTGAGCTCAGGAATTTGGGGTTTCAAAAGTTTGATTATCTGAGGATGCTTGACAGCATCAGTGGGTCCTCCACGATAAGAGACCCCTGTAGGGGACTTAATGGGCCAGGAGGAGGGGTTACCAACACTGCCTTGCCACCCAGGTGAGTGTAGCTTGGTGTATTTGCCATCTCCTCCCCGGTCAAAGAGAAAGGGGGTATAATGAATAGTGGTCCCCCCTTCTGCATGAGGTTTAGTTAGGGAGGCTTCAAAAAATTTTTCTCCTTGCTTGTTAACACAAATTAAGAGCGACACATAACAAGAGCCATAAATCGCCTGTGTATTCGTACAGGTTGCAGAACAATTTTGGAGAGCTTTACTTGTACTAGGGGGAATAATCTTTGGCTTGTTAACACATACACATTTAGGCTGATGAACTACTCTGAGTTTATGGTCAACCTCGGCCAGGAGGTAAACCACTTTAGTCACGCAGTCAGCAATCTGGGTCCAACTAGTGCGAGCCTGAGTTCAAGATCCTTACTTGCGCTCGCAGGGGGGCCCAAAGAGGTACTCCATGATGTTGGAAGGTGGAGGGCCAAGGCCTCCGTGTACAACCCTGTTCAGCAGAAGTGCCTTAAGCAGAATCCAAACACAGATTGTTGGCTGCATCTGAAAAAGAGGAAAATTTGTCCTCAGGGGGAGCACCTCCGTCCCTAGGTTGAGGTAAGTCATTAACCTGTTTAACCAGGTGTTCTGGTAACCATCTTGGGGCTGCTTGCTCTTGGTCCAAAACACAAGCTGAGCCTCGTCCCCAGATGAAAAGAGGATCTGGGCCTTTCCATTTATTTGTAAGGGGATTGCGTCACATAACAGGTGGGCGAACACAATTGGACGAGGGATGCCAATGTCTGTCTGTGGCTGAATGGCCTTCACTGTCGAGAGTAAGAAAAATAAGGGCAAATAATTCATGGTTGAGGCGATGCCTGGGAGTGGTAAATATAAAGGCGGAAGCCTTAAAGAGGGTTAGCCAAGTCTTTAAGGTAAGGTGGGCACGTTCCACAATGCCTCGGCCCTGAGGTTTGTATGGAATTCCAGTAGTATGACAAATTTGCAAGGTAGCACAAAATTGTTTAAACTTAGCACTGGTATATGCAGAACAATTATCTGTTTTAATATGTATTGGTTTACGCATTACGGAAAAGGCTGAAACAAGATGAGAAAGGACATCTTTGGTACCCTCTCCAGAATGTGGTCATGCAAAAATAAAGCCACTGAAGGTATCTATAGAAACGTGTATATATTTGGTTTTTCCAAATTCAGGAAAATGAGTAACATCCATTTGCCAAAACTGATTGAGCAGTAATCCTCTGGGGTTAACTCCCAACTGTTGAATGGGAAGGGAGACAGCGCAACCAGGGCATGTTTTTACTATCTCTCGTGCCTGTTGCCTGGTAATTTTACAAAGTAATCGAAGGCTCTGGGAACTTAGATGGTGAAAATTGTGTAACTCCGTGGCCTTTTGAATGGAGCCAACAAAAATTGGAAAGATGGAACGAGTTGCTGCATCAGCTTGGGGATTACCTTGTGTTAGAGGGCCGGGAAGATCAGAGTGTGCCCTGATTTGTCCTAAGAAAAATGGGTGTTGTCTGGCCTGAATTAGTTGCTGAAGCTGTGAAACAGAAAGGCCACATTGGAAGAAGCCTTAATAGTGAGTGAAATCTCCAGCAGGAGCACAGAATGAGCAATGCAGGCACTTTCTGCATAAATATTAACAGAATTATCAAAAAATGTTATAAAAACTTGTTATGGCAAACAATCCAAAAACTGTGCTGACTGATAGACACTATCAAAGGTGGTAGGCTGGTTATTGATAACAAAGACCGCATGGCCATTATTGGAACCATCTGTAAAGACAGTAAGGGCTTGAGGAATGGGAGCCTTTTGAGTAATTTTGGGAAAAATAAATGGATGTAACTGGACAAAATGTAAAAGGGGGTCATTGGGGAGGTGGTTATCAATTGTTCCCAAAAGCCTGATAGGGCAATACCTGATTCATCCACTGTCTGTAGTAAACATTGGGTTTGGTCCTTAGTATATGTAATTAAAATATTATCAGGGTCTTTGCCAAAATGTTGTCGAGAAATCAAATGACCTTTAATAATAGTAGAAGGTACCTGAGCAAGATAAACAGTAATATCCTTGGAGGATGTGGTGGGTAAATGGACCCAAAGCAAGGGGCGGCCTTTAATTTTAAAATGTGTATTTTGCTGCCGAAATACTCCTGTGGGTGTATGAGGAGTGTGTAAAATAACCAGAACCAGAGGAAGGTTGTAAGAAATTTGTGTAACAAACTGTTGGGCAATGGCTTCTGTGACTTGGTTTAATGCCTGTCATGCCACGGGAGTAAGCTTTTGAGAGGAGGAGGGGTGGGAATCACCTCTCAAAATATCATTAAGGGGCAAAAGTACACAAGTGGGCAATTTTAAATATGTTCTTATCCATTGAATATCCCCAGGTAATTTTTGAAAATTATTAAGGGTGTGAAGATGGTCCACACGTAGTTGTATTTTAAGAATTTGGATCTGATTATCTTGAAGTTTAAGGCCCAAATAGGTATCAGAGTCCTGTGTTTGAAACTTATCAGGAGCTATCTGTAGTCCTAAGGTAGTGAGGGTTTTGTAAAGGTCCAAGTAACAATTATTAAGGTCATGGGTGTTAGGTGCAGCAATTAACAAATCATCCTTTTAATGTAAAATATAAATTTGTGGCCATCGCTCTCTCACAGGGTCTACTGCTTGAGCAACGTAATTTTGGCAAAGACTAGGGCTGTTGGCCATACCGTGGGGAAGAACCTTTCATTGAAATCTCTGCATAGGTCCCTGAAAATTAATGCGAGGGAGACTAAAGGCAAAATAGGGTCTATCCTCAGGATCTAAAGGAATGGTAATACAGCAATCTTTTAAGTCAATAACCATTTTACAATTGTTTTTGGGAATTGCCACTGGTGTGAGAATACCTGACTGTAGTGCTCCCATCGGGAACATAACTTTATTAATGGCACACAAATCTTGTAAAAGGCGCCACTTGCCTGATTTTTTATTGATAACAAAAATTGGAGTATTCGATGGTGAGGTTGAGGGCTCTACATGGCCGGCTGCCAGCTGTTTCTGCACTAACATGGAGGCAGCCTCCAATTTTTTCTTAGGTAAGGGGCCACTGATCCACCCACACAGGAGTTTGAGTCTTCCAAATAATTTTATCTGCATGAGGTACAGGAGGGTCAGGGACCAACACTAAAAATCCGAATACCCAAGGCCATATGTATTTGTGTTTTGTATGGGTTGTAGAGGCTCAACCAGTTTTCTTCTCAGTCTCCCCAGGCCTGTACCAGGGACAAAATTCATACTAAGCATTTGATGAGTCACCATGGAATTGGGACTGGGAAGAATAACTTCCATTTGACTCAAAATATCTCGTCCCCATTGGTTAATAGGTTAGGTCAGGAACATCGAAAAAAGTGACAGTTGACTTATTACCCTCTTTATCAGTCCAGCTAATAGACCTAGAGCTGACTGGAGGATTTTTGATTGTCCTATCTCTTTAAGGTCACTCAAGGGTGGGGTGAGGGGCCAACCAGATGGCCAGTATTTTTTAGACATAATTGTGGCATCAGCTCCAATATCTAGAATTCCTTGGAATTCCTTTCCTTCAATAAGTAAGGTAAGGGGGTGTATTGTGAGAAATTGGCTGAACCCAATACACATCAGAGGAGCCCAAGGAGGCAGTCCCCCGCTGTAGGTTTGGGTGGTGGAAGTGCCTCCTGAATCCAAGGAAAGGAGTATTAATTGTGCAAGTCTTGTTCCTGCGGGGATGGCCACAACTCCATTAATAGCTGTGGCCAGTATTTTTATTTCTCCAGTGAAATCATTATCAATAATGCCAGGGAAGACCTGAACACCTTATAAGGTAGTAGAGGCTCTTCCAAGAATAAGGGCAGACGTATGAGATGGAGGGGGACCCCTAATTCTAGTGGGTATTAACTGGGTCCCTTGCAATGTGTCTAATATTTTCTCAGTGGTGGCACAGAGGTCCAATCCTGTGCCGCCTGGTGTGGCTCGTTGGAACGAGGCAATTGTGGAGAAGGATTTTGAAGTAGGTTGGTAGTTTGGGAGGGAACAAACCTTATTGCCCCTGGGTTTGTCTTGGGAAAGTCGGGGCCAGGGGTTGGCCCTACAGTGATTTTCCAAGAAGCAGGAAGAAATAGGCTGTCCGAGGGCATTTGTTTTAGATCTCCACTCACTGGCCCAGTGATGACCTTTGCCACATCTAGGGCAAAGAGTAGCTGGGGGCAGTTTAGCCCCAGTTTGAGGAGACACTATTCCTAGGCTTTGTTTGCCTGTCAGACACTAGTGTGTAAAATGGCCAGGTTGTTTTCAAGTAAAGCAAGTAGGTGAGCCAGGATTGTGAAAGGCCTTGGTAAAGGTGGCACCAAAGGCGAGACCCATGGCATGGGCTGCACCCACCCCTGCACAGAGTCTAATAAAGTCAGAAAGTTTCCTTTTATCCTTATGTGGTCGAAGAACACCCTGACATGCTGACTTGGCGTTTTCAAAGGCAAGATGTTTTACAAAGGTGCTTTCGCTTTCGCTTGGTCCAAGCAAGCATTCTGCGGCTAGGTTAAGCCAGGAAACAAAGTCGCTATAAGGCTCGTGAGGCCCTTGTCGTATTTTTGCCAAGGAAGTGGTAGCTGAGGCCTTTTGAGGGACGCGTCTCCAAGCATGTAAGCCAGCCGTCTGAATCTGCGCCAAAAGTCCAGCAGGGAAACATGCCTGTTTATTTTTAGTGTCAAAAGGCACATTGACCACTAACTTAACAGAAGTCCAGGATTTAGAGGAGGCCTTTGTTAAATTTTTTTGAGCAGTTTCCCAACAGTGCTCTTTGAAATTGCGTTCCATAACAGAAAGTCTCCAGCACTGAGGTATCTCGGGTTTGAAATTTCCAATCATTGGTAGTAAGCCATTGTGCACTGTGGATTTCTAATAAAGCCACTCTGTAGGGCGCAGTGAGGCCAGAGTGAGCACAAGCCTTTTTAAGTTTTTCAAGAAAATGCAGGCTTAATTTTTTGTACACACTCTGGGTTCCTTCCTGCCTGGGGGTTAACTCCTCATCCTCTGAGTCCTGATCTCCTTGATCCATTTCCCCCGCTTTCTGCTCTTGATCATCATGTAAGTCTTTGACCTCAGACTGGGCAGGCATATCTATCTGACTGAGTGTTACTGGGAATGTGAGAACAGGCTGATGGAGCAGGTTAGCCTTTTTATTAGACCGCCGATGGGCAGCTTGCCTTGACTCCATGTCTAAGGCTAATGAGCAGAGCTCAGAGTCAAGGGATGTTAATTCTTTTAAAAGTTGGATCTGTTCCCGTCTATGCTGGAGAGACTGTTGCAAGGGAGCCAGGTTAGGCGAGGGAAATGGAGAAAAAATACCTGGGGGGCGATGTTGGCCCCTGAAGGGCCGGAGCACAAAAGGCATGAGGGATATAGGAGGGAGGTGGATGGGTAAGTTCTATAGGCTCTGGAAGGGACCTGAGAGGTGGTCGGTCTTCTGAATGGTAGTGAGCTTCTTTCTTCTCCAAGGTAGCCTCCTCCCCAGGGGTCAATGTGTCTCTGGGATTTAAAACTGGATAAAGGTAGTTGGTAACCATTGGAGCCTTATTCATTAGGGTGGTATTTTGAGGTGGACCAAGAAGGTTCCCAGGGTCCTGGGGAGACTGAGAAGGGTCTATATCTGTACTAACTGATGGGCATGCAGAGGGGGGACGAGAGGTCATTTGCATAGTCTCTTCCCCAATCCTGACAAATTTTAAGGTACCATTGTCAAAGGGTGAACTTTTAAGAATTTCATTAATTAAGTTCCAGTAAGAAAAGGTGGGAACAGGCACCTTTTCTGTGCCAAAGTATTCATAATAATCTTTTTAAACAGTCTCCTACTCTAAGTCATGGTTTACCATCAATGGTTCCTTCAAGGGAAAACCATGGACACAATTCCCCTATTTATGAACAGAAAAATTTTAAGTCCTTTTTCTTAACACGTGCCCCCCATGTCTTGAAGGACTCATTCAGGGCTGACAAAAACAAATCATGTGACGAAACTGCTTGTCCCATGGTGGGTCACTCACTGTGCATCATCCCCACACTCCTACTGGATATGTCTCTCGGTGGTGTCTGCTGAGGCAATCGCGAGCTCCGCTTGACCAAGTCTTCCAGGAGGACGGGGTTCCCCCTCAGTCAAAGGCTTGAGACCCAGTCTGTGGGCGCCAGATGTTCTGGCCGGCAGGACACATCAACGTGGGCAGCGAACATAGATGGGGAGGAATGAAGGGACAAAAGACACTAGAGATAACAGCATGACTGTAGTTCTGCTCAAGCTGCAAACTTTTATTGTTCACACAGGGGATTTATATGCTGGAGATGGGAAAGCTCTCTTATCAGTAGTTCCTGGATGTCTTCACAAGGTGAGATAACCTCAGGATGTTTCAGGAAGACAGATGGCCACAGGAAGTCTTCGAGATACAGATGGCTACAGGATGTCTCCCAGACAGGATGTCTGCCAGGGGGCTGTTTCTTGTAAGTGTCAGGATATTCTATGAAGGAGAATTCCTTCTACCTATGAAAGACAGGGATTCAGTATTTCGAAAGGAAAATTGGAAAATGAATCCAATGTGTATGCAAATATGTGCTACACAAAATTCTTCCCACTCTCATTCAGAACAATGCCTTGACATTACCTTCACCCCATGTAAGACATAATTAGAGGAGAAGAGTTACAAAATCTGTGAATACATATCTGGAATAGAAAATGCTCAATAGTTCACAAACTTGGAGGTGGGAGAGGAGTTTCCAAAAGTAAGAGACAGGGTAAAAACTCCACAAACATGGAGCTCTGCTGGCCTAAAGACTTCTTGAGTAACTGCCTCTGAGGTTGGGCACTTGAAATATATGTTGTTGTCAGAAGCTTTAGCTATCTCTGTAGTGAGACTATCAATGCTGGGTCTGCATCTATGTGACCTGAAGGACATGGTTTCTTATTTTCCAATGAACATGAGGCAGCAGTGCTTAATTCTCTATTTGTAGGTAAACTGTTGCCACTGAGCGCTAAGTGTCTCCCAGTGTAGACTGTGAAGCCAATTGGTCATCCTCCACTTTTTGTGGTGTTTCTTGCAGCTGCACTGGGAGTTTAGTATATGCTTCATGAAATACAAGGAGTTCAACTGGGACACAGTGCTGGAGGGAGTTCTGTCACGTGTGGTGCGTAAGGGTCTGGAGGAGAATGCAACAACCAGGCTTCTATTCCACATAGCTTGCCCTCTTGACGATAGGAATCTGATTCTGAGCATTGCCCTGAAACCTCTAGATATAACAAGATGCCTTTACATACAAGGGTCTGGGGGCTGTACCATGTCAGTCACAAACCATTTGGAAGCCAATTCCCGATCCACATGATCCCACCAAAGCTGTTTTAACACACACCTGCACACCACTGCTCTAGGCCCACTACTCAGCAGGCTCCAAATTACTGGCATCTCTGTTCTACACCATTTTCATAAAAACCAGTCAATCAAGGCACTGTCTGGTACACTCATGATCATCAATAGGACATCCAAAGGTTCTCCAGTGCCACCTGTTTTTGGAAATTTCAAAAATTTCATGGTACTCATCTAGCTATTTTTCAAGGATGAAGTTGGAGGCACTCTGGGTTTCAATTCATTCAGGAACCATTAAATGGAGAGGAAGCTCATTGCAATGAAAGCTCTGGAGTACTCTAACAGGCAAGGTTTCCCAAAGACAGGCCAAAAGGTCACATGAAGCCAGGCCCATTGAGGTCTACAAAATGAACTCCATGTGTGTTTTGACTTGCAACTATGGCTGCCAAGTCTTTCACAATAAAACCATGAGATATCCTTCCTGAGATTCCCATTGCTGTGTGCAAAGCCACCCAGGGCTTAGATCTCAGTTTCCAAGGGCGACTCTCATGTGTGCCCTCCTAAAATCCCAACACAATTCATGGCAATACTTCTTTGAGTTAAGTTCCACAACTCAGTCTCTAAAAGGAATCACACCAGTGTTCAAGCACAGGTGGACCCAGTCATCTCTTCCAACGGCCATACAAAGGACCACAATTAAAACCAAAACACTCCCACATGGCCCTCATCTTCTTCCATATAGACACTAATCATACCTTCTGGCTGTAGGTTTCCATGAGGGGTGGAGCCAAAGACAGTGTCCAAAATAAGCTCCCTTGCCCCCGTTTTTCTGAAGTCAGTGTGGCCAGGGCACCCTTCCTGTGAACCAGGAGTGATCAAAGAGGCCTGCCATTAATACTGCTCTGATTCTCCATTTTGAAGCCTACTGACTCTGGGGTAAAGATTCTTTATGTTAATTGGAGTATTGAGAAAACCAAAGCACCTATGGGCTAGCCTCTGCAGGGCTTTGAAGAACACCTTTGTCCCAAAGCATCCATAATCTCAATGATGAAGGTCAGGAACCATACAGAGGTAGGAGAGAGACTTCATCCACAATGACTGCTCTTTTGGCTGTTTTGGTTTTGGATGCACACATGGGATTTTTCTATAGATTCATCAGGTGGTGAGAATCTAAGCCACAGCCTCACACAGTGGCAAGAGGCTGATTAAGACACATCTCTTTCCAAAGCAATTAAGCAAAGAGGCACAGGTGATGCCTATTCATTTCCACTTGAAAACTGTTTTCTTCAGGCTTTACAAAGTGGTGGCCTGAGGAGAAGACCTTCCTGACATTCACGGTGTGGTGAGCCGCTTCTGCAGATTATGGTCACCATTGCAGGATGGCGCTGGCTCCACTGTGGTCTGTGACAAACGACTCCTTGTTTGGGAGAGTTGGTGCATGGTTTTTCAGCACCCTATGAGAAAGTTCCACGTGGCAGCTTCGCATTGGGGCTTGGGATGCTTTATTAAGGCTGGGAGGGTCATCCGACAAGGAATTAGAAGAAATATCAAGGGCCTGAATAAACTGCTGAAAGAAGATTCCTGAGTTGCGTCTTCCTTGCGGGCAAGGGGTCGCGACAAGTGGTGCCGAGACCCGGGAACCAGAACTTTCAGTAGTCAGGGTTGGTGCACCAGTTAGTCCCAGGTAAGTGGGACCCGCGATCAAAGCAGGGGTTAGTCCCAGGTAAGCGGGACCCGTGATCAAAGCGGGGTAGCTCCTCTGTAAAGCCAGAGAGAGCGGTACATTTTATTGCAGCTGCACTATGTACTTTCGCTTTTACTTTCACTTTTGTTTTTTTGTGCGTCTTTTGTTGTGTCATGGGTGCCGCATCTTCAAGTCCGCTTCTCCTGGCCCTAGATGGCCTGTTACGTTCCAAGGGCCTAGAAGTGAAATGTGGTACTTTACAGAGATTTTTACAGAAGACAGATATTGCTGCACCGTGGTTTGCGTTTTCGGGCAGCCTTATTATACCTATCTGGGATAAATTAGGCACAGATCTTGACTTTGTTTCTGAGCAGGGCATATTAGAGGGTGGGGTGATACCCCTTTGGAAGATGATCCGTAGTTGCCTCGCAGATGGCAGATGTCAGAAAGCACTTACTAAAGGACAGGAAGTTTTAGAGCAATTACATGAGGAAAGATCAGAGACGGCACGAAGTGAGGTAATTCAGGAGGATGGGAGTGTGCGGAGCGAGACACAGGGGAGGAGGCGATTGTCTCCAGCACGAAGTGAGGTATTTCAGGAGGATGGGAGTGTGCGGAGCGAGAAACAGGGGAGGAAATGATTGTATCCAGATCTCAGTACTCTGCGCACACTCCCATGCAAAAGTGGGTCAGAGGAGGAGGAGGATGAGGAGGAAGAGCTCGGGAGACTATCTTGTCAGCTAGGGAGTCTAACTATAGGAGAAGGGAACAAAAATAAACAGGAGCTCAAGGAAAATGATCCTCCGGATCCGCCGCCGTACAGTGGGGGTGTTTCGAGGAGAGCTTTCCATGCCCAAACATGGAGGGCTGTTAACGATGAGATGGGTCTTGCTTATCCAGTTTTCCAGGATGACAATAGGGGAAGATTCCATGAGCCCTTAGATTTCAAAATTGTGAAGACCCTGGCGGAGTTTGTGCGCACTTATGGGGTGGATGCCGCCTTCACACTAACTCAGGTGGAGAGTCTGTCTAGATACTGTATGACTCCCTCTGATTGGGCTAGCCTTGTTCGGGCTTGTGTCTCTCTAGGTAAATATTTAGACTGGAGAGCCTTTGTGCTAGAGGGCGCGGTAGAGCAGGCCACCCAAAACCATGCGGCGGGACACCCCCATTGGGACAAGGATATGCTTTTGGGACAAGGCAGATTTGCTAATCAACAGACAGGATTCCCTCCTGAGGCATATGATCAAATTAACAACATTTGCATTCGGGCATGGAAGTCACTTCCAAATAGAGGAGAGGTGTCTGGTAACTTGACTAAGATTCTGCAGGGCCCTACAGAACCCTTTTCAGATTTTGTAGCAAGGATGGTGGATGCCGCTGGAAAGATTTTTGGGGACCCTGATAGAGCCATGCCCCTTATCAAGCAATTGGTCTTTGAGCAATGCACCAAGGAGTGTAAAGAAGCAATCGCTCCTTATAAAAACAAGGGCATAGAAGCTTGGATAAAAGTGTGTAGAGAGCTTGGAGGACCTTTAACTAATGCAGGTCTTGCAGCTGCTGTCCTTCGGATTGCAAAAGGGGGCGGTCCTGGTGCTGGAACATGCTTCCATTGTGGTCAGTTCGGCCATTTCAAACGTGACTGTCCCCAAAAAGACAATTTTACTGGACCTCCTCGCGGTGGCCCTTCTAATGGCCCTCGTCAACTGGGGCTGTATCCAAAATGCAAAAAGGGGAAGCATTGGGCAAAAGAGTGTAGATCAGTGAGGGACATCCATGGACAGCCTATTTCAGCTGGGCCAAAAAACTGCCGAAGGGGCCCCCGACCCCAGGGCCCACAAATATATGGGGCAATGGAGAATGTCACACCCGAACCCGAGACATGGCCTTCTCTGCGCCATCCCATGAGACGCGGAGAGCCACTATAGGTGCCGCGGGATTGGACCTCTGTTCCACCTCCAGACTTGTATTAACACCTATGATGGGAGTCCAATTGGTGGAAACTGAGTTCAAAGGGCCTTTACCACCTGGCACTGTAGGTTTGCTAATTGGACGTGCATCCTCTATCCTACAAGGTCTTCATGTTTTCCCCGGAGTTATAAACCCTGATACTGTAGGGGCAGTAAAGGTTATAGTGGAAGCTCCAAGGGGCATTGTGTCTATCTCCCCAGGGGATCGGATTGCTCAATTGCTAATTTTGCCTAGTTTGCATAATCACTTCCCTGCTGACTCAAGGTCACGGACGGGAAAAGAGATTGGTACCACCCTAGGAAATTGTGCCTATTTGTCACTGGATATGAGCAGTCGCCGCACCTTGGAATTAAGCATAGAAGGTAAATCTTTTGTGGGATTGCTGGACACAGGAGCAGATCGTACTATCATAGCCCTTAAGGACTGGTCTAGGGGATGGCCAGTGCAGGCTTCTGATCAATCACTAAGAGGACTTGGATATGCCCAAGCCCCTCAAATCAGCTGTAGACATCTATCTTGGAAGGACTCGGAAGGACACGATGGTACCTTTCAGCCTTATGTACTTGATTTACTTATTTCTTTATGGGGCCATGATCTGATGAAAGACATGGGGTTCACTCTTAGTAATGACTATTCCCCAGTGTCTCAACATATCATGCAAAATATGGGGTATAGGCCAGGTCTAGGACTAGGAAGGCACCTACAGGGGCGTAAGCATCCTGTGCAAGGTCATCAAAAGCTTAACAGGTTTGCTCTGGGTTTTTCCTAGGGGCCACTGGGGCTCAAATACCCATAACATGGCTCACCGAGGAGCCTGTTTGGGTGCCTCAGTGGCCTCTTCCCTCGGCTAAACTGGCAGCAGCCCATGATCTAGTCAAAGAACAACTTGATTTGGGTCACATCCAACCTTCTAATTCTCCATGGAATAATCCCATATTTGTCATTAAGAAAAAATCAGGGAAGTGGCGCCTACTGCATGATCTACGAGCAGTTAATGCTCAGATGCAACTTATGGGGCCCATTCAAAGAGGGCTGCCTCTGCTCTCCTCTGTTCCTCAAGGCTGGCATATAATTGTTATTGACATTAAAGACTGTTTCTTTTCCATTCCTTTGCCTCCTAAAGATTCACAACGTTTTGCTTTCACCCTTCCCTCGTGTAATCACGAAGAACCAGATCAAAGGTTTGAGTGGGTGGTGTTGCCGCAGGGGATGGCTAATAGTCCCACGATGTGCCAGATGTATGTGAGGAAGGCACTCACACCTCTCAGACATAAGTATTCCTCCACCAAGATCATTCATTATATGGATGATGTGCTATTTGCTGCAAAATTAGAACAGACAGTTAATGAGGCTTATAAAGAACTCGTGATGCTGTTGGCTCAACATGGACTGCACATCGCACCTGAAAAGGTTCAAACGGGGGATTCTATCAGGTATTTGGGAGCGACAATTGGGTATGACAAATTAAAACCGCAAAAAATTACCTCAGGACTCAAGATCTCCAAACTCTAAATGATTTTCAAAAATTGCTGGGAGATATTAATTGGATAAGAGGATATTTACATATTCCTAATATTGTGCTCCAGCCTTTGTATGCTACTCTTAAGGGTGATCCAGATCTTGCTTCCCCTCGTAGCCTCACTACAGAGGCTAGAGCGGCTTTTATAAAAGTAGAACAAGCTTTACAGCATGCCACTCTATGCAGGCTCCAGAGTGATAAACCTTTCCAGTTATGTGTGCTTGCCACTATGCGGCAGCCTACTGGAGTACTTTGGCAAGATGGGCCCTTACTATGGATCCACCCACATATATCCCCAGGAAAATCCTTAGAATATTATCCTGATGCTGTTGCAGCGTTGGCACTTAAAGGGATTCAACAAAGCATTCAATTTTACGGCCAATCACCTTCTTCTATTATCATACCCTACACTAAAGCTCAACTTAATGTTTTATGTGCTACTCTAGCCAACTGGGGTATTCTGTGTTGCTCGTTTCAAGGGGGTATTGATTATCACTACCCTTCTCATCCATTACTCCATTTTGTTAAAGAACATCCCATCATTTTCCCTAAGGTAACTTCATCCAGTCCATTTCCGGGGGCTGTTAACATTTTTACTGATGGTTCCAAGTCTGGAATGGGAGCCTATGTAATTAATGACTCTCCCCCTATCCAGCATCAATTTGCTCCTGGAAATCCACAATGGGTATAACTACAAATTGTTATTGAAGTTTTTAAACAGTGTTCTTTTCCTTTTAATCTTACTTCGGACTCCAGCTATGTGGTACAAGCACTAAAAGTCCTGGAGGCCGTGGGAGCTATTAGTGATGCCCACAATGTGTCTGCTTACTTTACTCAGCTTCAACAGCTTATCTCTAACCGCACTGCTTCTTTTTATCCAATGCACATCCGGGCTCACACCCCTCTTCCTGGTCCATTATCCCAGGGTAATGCCTGTGCGGACTTAGCCACTAGAGGTCAATAGATATGCTTGGCTTCCTCCTTAGAGGGGGCTAAGTTGTTTCACCAAAACTTCCATGTTAATGCATTAACGCTGCGCAGGCGTTTTTTCTTTTCAAGAGCGGATGCTCGGCAGATAGTATTGCAATGTCCCCATTGTGTCACATTTCTTCATTCCCCTAATTATGGAGTAAACCCACGGGGATTGAAGCCATTGGTTGTTTGGCAAATGGATGTGACACATATACCTGACTTTGGTAACCTTAAGTATGTGCATGTTTCCGTTGATACGTGCTCTGGAATTATCCATGCTTCTGCTTTATCGGGAGAAAAGGCACGTAATGTCATTACTCACTGTTTAGAGGCATGGGCAGCATGGGGTGCACCTGCATCCCTTAAGACTGATAATGGACCTGCTTATACTGGCAGACATTTTACAGCTTTTTGTTCCACTACGGGAGTGCAACTTACTCATGGTTTGCCTTACAATCCTCAAGGACAAGGCATTGTTGAGCGTGCTCATCGCATCTTAAAGGAAACTTTACAAAAACAAAAGGGGGGAATAGGAGCTGAACACACACCTAAAGAACGCCTGTCCTTAGCTCTCTTTACCATTAATTTTTTGAATTTGGATATTCATGGTCGCTCTGCGGCCGATAGACATGTGTCCCCTCAGCCCTCTGTGATTGGCTATGTTAAGTGGAGGGATGTTCTTACGGGCCAATGGAACGGCCCTGACCCCGTGCTGACATGGGCACGAGGATCTGTATGTGTTTTTCCCCAGGATCGTACGGAACAGTTGTGGGTCCCTGAACGCTTGACAAGAAGAGTCTTGACATCAACTGACCAGCAACAAGAGATACCACAACAATCCTGTGATGAGGATCTTCATTCTGCTAAGTGCTCTGGCTCTGGTGCTGGTGCCGATGGCACAGGCGACACCAATTCGGTGGTGGGCAGTGGCACGGGCATGGCCAATGCCGATGCTGGTTCATGGTAATTCTAGTGTCCTCCCCACTCTTTTTTCTACCTCATGTGAGATGTCTGCTCCCTGTGCCTCTCCTAGAGGGGACATGGAGAGCATTTTTAATCAATCTCAAGTTAATCTTACAGGAGTTTTTTGTTTCAGCCTTAGAAACGCTAATTGCATTAGCCTTAAGACCAAAAATTTGACAAACTGGGAGGACCCATTGCGGTCCAATCAGGTCTCAGGGAGCATTATCAGTGCTGTATTGAGCAAGGTAGTTTCGGGGAAGCAATCAGGCTCAGGGACCCCAGCAAACAGCAGCTCTGCTCTTAACATAACTACCTTGGCTATTATCTCCGAGGTACTAATCCCAGTGCCTCCTTCTTCTAGTAGTATTTATGATGCCACTCATTTCAAGGCCTCTCCTTACTGTTCCCCTAATCTTGGTTTCCCCCCAACATTTACGCCTTGTCAGGATCATTCTTGGGAGAAGCATCAAGTTGCTAAAGGTTTCTCCCTTTCCCCCTCTCTTAAGAGGTATGTTTATAACTTTAACAATAGTGCCAGCTCCTCTACAGGAGTAGGTTGGTCCTGGTTTCAATGGCAGATTTCCAATGAAAAGGGGGCTTCAGCTGATATTTCTGCACTGGCTCAGTTGGTAGGAGCCAAAAGTTGGCTGGCTAATGTTTCTGGTACTGTTAGGGAAAGTGAACGAGGTAATAGATTTACATCTGTTTCAGTCGACTCTCTGTTGTATAATGCCACATTGCCTCCTGCAATGGTCTGTGTCCAATCCCCCTTCTTATTCCTTTTGGCTAAGGCCACCTCTTCGGGGATGCTGGATTGTTCTCATACTACCTGTATCTTATCTGAGTGTTGGAATGGTTCCTGGACTGTAGCAGTGGTTATGAAAATTCCAACTTTTGTCCCAATCCTGGTCACTGCGGATCCTGACAAATTCCATATTGTTGAGCTACTTAGAGTCCGCAGAGATTTTGGAATCACAGCGGCTATAGTGACAGCCGTGGCGGTATCTGCTGCTGCAGCGGTTACAGCCGGAGTGGCTATGGCCAATCAAGTACAAACTGCTGCCACCATTAATCAAGTTGTCCAACAAACTTCCAGTATACTTGAATCCCAAAATACAATTAATCAACATATTTTGTCAGGGATTTTAGCTGCCAATCAAAGAATAGATTTACTCCAAGCTCAGGTAGAAGAATTGGCTGACTTGGTGCTTTTGGGTTGTGTTGGCCAACGTCCACATTTATGCATAACCTCTGTCAGATTTAATGATTCCAGGAATGCTTCCCGCATCATTGGCGAATATTTGGCCAGAAATTGGTCCATGGAAGCGGAAGACATGATCCAGTCTCAACTAACCCAGATAGCTGTCTTGAATAACACCAGTGTTGATCCCGTGACTTTGGGTCAATTCACCGATTGGATATCTTCTGCTTTTTCCTTTTTTAAAGAGTGGGTGGGGGTAGGCATTTTTGGTGCAATGTGTTGCTTCGACATGTTTCTCTGTTTGTGGTTTCTCTGTCGCCTCAAGGCCCGCAATGCTCACGATAAGGCTATGATCATCCAAGCTCTTGCAGCTTTAGAAAATGGCAATTCACCTCAAGTCTGGCTTGCGCATCTTAAACAGTAAATCTTTGACATGGTCGTTGCACCCCAAGTTATTATAACATTGCACTGGGATCGGCATGTCTTTCCTCGTTATTCTCTTAGTGTTGGAAAGCCCTTGCACTCTGTCGGTCTTTTTGCCATTGCATGCAGGTGGGTTTCCACACTAATTCTTCTCTATCGCCTTAAAGTCCGTGCCTTTCTTTCAGGGTGTTGTCAACTCGTTTGTCGTTGTGTACAGCCACAGTTCAGCCTCAGCTGTCCCCCTTCGTCCACCTTCGTCACGATACAGGATGCGAGGCAAGGCACTGCACTTGAGTGATCCTTGAAGTGGACCTCAAGGAGAGCATGTCCTATTGCATGCGGGTTTGATGTCCACGCCCTGCCCCACAAAAAAAGGCGTCTGCTGATATGGCTTCGGATCTGGGGAAGGGCCCTCCTTAGGTCTGAGCCATACTATGCAGCCACTTCTGCACAGTGGGATAGGACCTCTACTCTCGCCTGCATTGTTTTCAGAAAACAGAAGGGGGGAACTGTGGTGAGCCGCTTCTGCAGATTATGGTCGCCATTGCAGGATGGTGCTGGCTCCACTGTGGTCTGTGACAAACAACTCCTTGTTTGGGAGAGTTGTTGCATGGTTTTTCAGCACCCTATGAGAAAGTTCCACGTGGCAGCTTCGCATTGGGGCTTGGGATGCTTTATTAAGGCTGGGAGGGGCATCCGACAAGGAATTAGAAGAAATATCAAGGGCCTGAATAAACTGCTGAAAGAAGATTCCTGAGTTGCGTCTTCCTTGCGGGCAAGGGGTCGCGACATCACGGCAACAGAAGAATAGGTAAACAAAAGACCCAAAGCAGGGTTTCTCCACTGAGACTTTCCTGGTCACACTGATAATTGAGTTTTCTGAGATGTTCCCATTCCCTTCAGCTATCCAGTACATGGCCATGTCACAGAGTTTGGAGGTGGTACATATCTTGGACACAAAACCATGATCTTATTCTTGAGATTAGCTGGATTTCAGAAAGAATACCAGAACTTAGGATGGTAGTATGTGTTGCTCATCCACAAGGCAAGCCGCAGACCATTCATAAATTGGGCAGGTTGAATGTTGGGAAGCTTTCTACTAGACAGGACGCATCGATGGATGCATTCTCTTTTCTAATGTCTACAACCACGGACTCAGTGGGATACACAGACATTGAAGCACTCGCCTTGTAAAATGACTTACTAGAAACAATTCACAGCAAACCAAACAATCAAACTTTCCTACCTATTCTCAGAACATGAGACGAAACCACAGACCCACACGCACACCCACAACCACACAGACCCCCAAGTAGGTCTGCGACTATCCAGAGTGTCCTCTGACTGGTGAGCCATAATATATTGCCCCATAAGGGGCTGTCCTGTCTCAGATCTAGTCTCCATGGCCAACTCTGTGATGCTGTCAGGAGCCAGCAGCTGTCAGGAGCCACTACCTGATTTCTCAGGAAAGGCCCCTCTTCAGACCTTCCTGGGATTTGGCCATGCTCACATCAGTAGGTACCAAGAAAGACTGACTCTGTCCTTGGTAAATCCAAACAAGTTTGACCACTGGGACTTGGACTGGGACTGGCTCTGGGTGCCTGGCTTTTTGGATCCTAAGTTCAGAGAGTTCCATAACAAAGGAAGTGAGGTGAGGTCACTTCCCTCAGGAACTGAATGAGGTCAGTACATTGGCAACCACTTTGTCCTAACAGTTGCTTCCAGATTCTGATGAGATGGAGGCTGCACCTACTTCTGTGACATTTTAACAATTTAGAATGGTATATCAACCATAGGCACCCGGGAACAGCTCTCCACACAGGCCTTGTTTTGTCCATCTTCTCTACATTAAGAGGGGAGAGGATAATTCAGATACATCCTTTCGTCCTGACTGGGTTGTTTGCCATGGAAGATGACTTTTGCTCTCTAAGGTCCTTCATTGCTGCCTACATCTTCTCAAAAGATTATTTCTGCATGGACTTTTGAAGTTCTCAGCTGGTGGAGGATGCCCTACCTTCCTGTATTGAAAGACCAACTGTGTCCCTGCTCTTCTGTAAAGTGAGATTGAGGGAACAGTGTATGGTTAGGGTTAATAGCGTGTTCGATTTGGGTTAGGAATCATTCTGCTATATGAATAATGGTATTGGGAACCTGTGATATTTATAAGAATATAGACGTGAAATACATGCATGAGATCAGAGACCTAGGAAAGATTTGAAGCCCAGAAATGCATTGTACCCTTGATTGGTATACTTAGCTTGAATTATGTTCTCCACCAAGGTCTCAGATAAATCGATATACAATGGCATAGGACCGTGTACCTCGGGTGATTGAATGTAGAAGAGAACATCCAGTCAAAAAGGGATAGTCCGTACGATTAGGAAGATACTCAGTATGTTTAGGAAGAATAGTGAGTCTAGGAGTTGGACCAAAAGTTCTTTTGCAATAGGGTTTCAGTTTGAGAATGTAAATGTCAGCACATGTGAAGGGACAGTCACAATGATGAACTGAGGAAAATATGTAGGAAAGCAGATATCAATAGGGACCTTAGGAAATCAGGCAAAGTATAAGGTGAGTGATAGGATTGGATATTGTCAACAGGCGTGAGGTTGAATATATAATCTTAGGAAGAAACAAATATGTAGTCACCAATAGGATTGACATTTGAGAGCATTAGGCAACATGGACATGGATGTTTTTAGTAATCCATGCTCACTTTCCATTTAGGCTCTGGCACAATCATAAGTGTGACCTTTGCCTTTTGTGTCCAGAGTACTTCTGTGGTAAATGTATATGTAGATAAGGTGACATGAGTATTTCTTACACCATTACAGGGAGCAATATTCTGAAAACTTATACATTATTACTGGGGCTACAAATAGGTGTACACTGTGTTGATGATTATAGAGATGATGCATGAATAGACCATATTGTGAATAAAGTATATTACTGGTTCCAACTTTATATAATGGATTGAATTTACATCTGAAAATATATAAGAAATCTTATATTGATATATACACATTCATTCCAATCAGTCATATATCTAATGGTAATATTAGGGTTACGGTTTATCATGAAGAGTGTGTGAGTTTTGCTTCAAAAATAATTATGGAATCGAAAAAATGTTTTTAGAAAACAGTCTAGTGAAAGGACCAATAAAGAAACAAGGAGGAACACATGTGTTGTGAAGTAGGAAGTAATTGAATGTGAACCAAATGCCTATAAATTTGTGAACATGTGGATGAAAATATATATCCTATGATGTCCAAAAACTGAAGAAATTGTAATGTACCAGTGTTGAATAAAAATGAACTTCAAAATACACATCATGTCCCATAGGAATCTACTTGCATTGATGTTAAACTGGGTCAGTTACTGTTGAAATATTAGGATTTGTAAGCACCATTCAATGAAGTTAGTTTTCAGTACTAGGAAACCAATATGTATTTCAGCTGGTTTAGTATTTCTGAGAATAATCTTGTGAAATGTTGTTTATAAATACACATGCAGGAACATGAATGAATTTATGGAGTGTATAATAAGACACATATATTTCATATTTTGGAAAATCTGGAGAATACACACACACACACACACACACACACACACACACACACACATTAATATGTAGCAATACATATGCCAATCGAAATTCATCATGAAATATAATTCATCCACATATCCAAAAATATTCATTTTAATGAACATGGATTTATGTATAATGTTTTTCACTAGGAAGCTCACCCATAGGTTGAATTTTCAGTTCCATCAGTATTTAGGGGGAGTCATCTCTTCTCATAATTTTTATATTACAAAGTCAGTGAGCTCACAATAATGTACATGTGATACCATGTAGGATACTATACATGCATAAAAAAATACATGTGCTGAATAGGCTACAGAGTAAGGAAGACAGGAATTTACATATGTGGTAACTTTAAAAACTAATGGAGAAATATTACAATGAAAAGTTGACTAGATTTATAGCACATACACTTGATAAAGCAGAAGGCAAATCCAAGTATACACCATGCTTCCTATGAAAGGCCTGTATTTATATTCAGTTAGGTTTCTTTTCTCCAGGATATTAGGATTAGTACTCAGAGTCTAGTAAGGTATGGGTTAGTGTCAGGGATTCAGTATTTCAAATGGAAAATATGAAAATGAATCTAATGTGCATGCAAACATGTGCTACACATAAATCTTCCCACTCTCATCCAGAACAATGCCTAGACATAACCATCGCTCCAAGTAAGACACAATTAGAGGAAAGGAGTTAGAAAATCTGTGAATACATATGTGGAAGGGAAAATGCTCAGGAGTTCACAACACTGGAGTTGGAAGAACAGTTTCCAAAAGTAAGGGAGAGGGTAAACACTCCACAAACATCGAGCTCTGCTGGTCTAAAGACTTCGTGAAAAACTTCCTCTAAGGTTGGGCACATGAAATATATGTAATTGTCAGAAGATTTAGCTTCGTTTGTAGTGACACCATCAAATCTGGGTCTGCATCTATGTGACGTGGACGACATGGTTCCTTATTTTCTAATGAACATGATGCAGCAGTTCAGAATTCTCTCTTTGTAGGTAAACTGTGGCCACTGGGAGCTAAGTGTCTCCCCGTGTGGTCTGTGAAGCCATTTGGTCATCCTCCACTTTTTGTGGTGTTTCTTACTGCTACACTGTGAGTTTGGTATTGGCTTCATGAAATACAAGGAGTTCAACTGGGACACAATGCTGGAGGGAGTTCTGTCACTTATGGTTGGTCAGGGTCTCCAAGAGAATGTATGAACCAGGCTTCTATCCCACATAGCTTTCCTCCTTGACTATAGCACCCTGATTCTGAACATTGCCTTGAAACCTCTAAATAAAACAAGATGCCTTTACATATAAGGGTCTGCTGCCTGCACCTTGTCAGTCACAAGGCTTTTTGAAGCCAATGGCAGATCCAGGTGGTCCTACCAAATATATTTATTTACACACCTACCATCCACTGCTCTACATCCACTACTCAGCAGGCTCCAACTTACTGGTATCTCTGTTCTTCACCATTTTCACAAAACCGAGTCAATCAAGGCACTATTTGGTACACTCATGATCATCAACATGATATCCAAAGGTTCTCCAGTGCCATCTGGTAATGGGAATTTCAAAAATTTCATGGTACTTGTTTAGCCATTTTTCAAGGATGAAATTGAAGGCACTGTGGATTTCAATTCAGGAACCATTAAATGGTGAGGAAGCTAATTTCAATGAAAGCTCTGGAGAATTCTCACAGGCAAGGCATCCCAAAAAGTGGCCAAAAGGTCACATGAATCCAGGCACAATGATGTGTACTACGTGAGGTCCATGTGTTTTCTGACTCTCAACTATGGCTGCCAAGTCATTAAAAAAAAACATGTGATAACCTGGCTGAGATTCTCAGTGCTCTATGCAAAGCCACCCTGGACGGAGATCTCAGTTTCCAAGGGCGACTCTCATGCATGGCCTCTTAAATCCCAACACAATTCATGGATATACTTTTCTGAGGTCAGTTCCAGAACTCAGTCTCTAATGGGAATCACAGCAGAGTTCAAGCCAAGGTGGACCCAGTCACCTCTTCCAACTGCCACACAAATGACCACAATTGAAATCAAAACACTCCCACATGGCCCTCATGTTCTTCTATATTGACACTCATGATAAACTCTGGCTGGAGTTTTCCAAAAGGGGAGCATCCCTAGTCAGTGTCCAAAATAACCTCCCTTGCCCCTCATTTGCCTAAAGTCAGGGTGGCCTGGACACCCTTCCTGTGAACCAGGAATGATCAAATAGGCCTGCCGTTAATACTTCTCAATTATCCAAATTGAGGTCTTCTGACTGTGGGGTTTAGACTCTTTATGTGAATTAGTGTCATGAGAAATCACTAGCACCTATGGGCTAGCCTCTGCAGAGCTTTGAAGAACTCATTTGATCCAAAGATCCCTCTTCTCACTTGATGGAATTCAGGAACCTTACAGAGGAAGGCGAGAGACTTCATCCACAATGACTGCTCTTTTGGCCATTTTGGTATTGGACACATGGGATCTTTCTTTAGATCCATTAGGTGCTGAGAATCTAAGCCACAGCCTCACACAGGGTCAAGAGGCTGATTCAGACACATCCGTTTCCAAAGCAATTGAGCAAAGAGCCACAGATTATGCCCATTTATTTCCATTTGAAAACTGTTTTCTTTAGGCTTCACAAAGAGGTGGCCTGAGGCAAAAAACTTTCTGACATTCAGAGCAAAGAACAATAGGTAATTAGAAGTCCCAAAGCAGGGTTTTTTTCACTGAGACTTGTCAAAAGCCAGTGGTGAGCCACTACCTGCTTTCTCATAAAAGGCCCCTCTTCAGAGCTTTCCTGGCATATGGACATCCTCACATCTGTAGGTACCAAGATAGACTGACTCTGTCTTTGGTAATTCAAAACTAGTGACACCACTGGGAGTAGGACTGGGACTGGCTCTGTATGCCTGGCTCCCTGGATGCCAAGTTCCATCACCAAAGAAGTGAGGTTAGGTCACTTCCTTCAGGAACTGAATGAGGTCACGGCCTTGGCAACCACTTTGTTCTAACATTTGCTTCCAAGGGTCCCATGAGATGGAGGCTTCCCCTACTTCCTGTGACACTTTCACATGTTAAAATGGTATATCAACCATAGGCACCTGGGAACAGCTCTCCACACAGGCCTGATTTGGTCCATCTTCTCTACATTAAGAAGAGAGAGAGGCCGATTAAGACACAACCCTTCACCTGACCAGGTTGTTTGCCATGTAAGATGACTTGTGCTCTCTCAGGTCCTTCATAGCTGCCTACGTATTCTCCAGGGATCCTTTCAGCATGGACCTTTGAAGTTCTCATCAGGTAGAAGATCCCCTACATTCCAGTATTAAAAGACCAACTCTGTCCCTGCTCTTCTGTAAAGTAAGATTGAGGGAACACTGTATGTTTAGGGTTAATAACAGGTTCAGTTTGGGTTAGGAATCATTTTGTGGATGAATACTGGTATTGGCATCCTGCGATACCAATAAGAATATAGAGGTGAACTGTATGTATGAAAACAGAAATCCAAGAAAGATTGGAAGGCCAGAACAGCATTGGGCTCTTGATTGTGATACTTAGAATTGAATTACGTTCTGCACAGATGTCTCAGATAAATCGATATACAATGGCATAGGACCTTGTACCTTGGATGATTGAATGTAGAAGAGAACATCAAGTCAAAAAGGGATAGTCGGTAGGATTAGGAAGATAGTAGGTAGGTTCAGGAAGAAGGGTGAGTGTAAGATTTGGAATAAAATTTCTTTAGCAATAGGATTTCGGTTAGAAAATGAATTAAAATGTAAGCACATGTGAAGAGTCTGTCACAATGATGAACTGGGGAAAATATGTAGGTAAGCCGATATCAATAGAGACATTATGAAATCAGCAAAGTAATAAGTGAGAGATAGGCTTAGACATTTCAAAGGGTTGAGTTTGAATATGCAATCTTAGGAAGAAACAAATATGTAGTCACCAATAGGATTGACATTTGAGAGCATTAGGCAACTTGGACATGGATGATTTTAGTAATCCATGTTAATTTTCCATTTAGGATTTGGTACAATCATAAATGTAAATTTGAATTCTGTGTCCAGAATATTTCTGTGAATAAATGTATATGTAGATAAGGTGACATGAGTATTTCTTCCACCATTTCTGGGAGCAATATTGACTGACTACTTCTGACTGATAGGTACAGATTCTTTATGTGATTTGGAGTCATGAGAACCCCAAGCACTTCTTCAGGTCTTGAAGAACTCATATGACCCAAAGGATCCCTATTCTCACTTGATGGATGTCAGGAATTGTTGGGAGCCATCAGCCAAGTAGGTATGACAATTTCCTTGCCAGCGTACCCCCATGTTTCTTTAGTGGAAGGACTCATGGAAATAGGACAATTTCCAGGACATTGCATGTAAGGTGACCTTGCTCAAGGACCAGGGCAGGATCCGTGTTTAGGGTGTTCCCCCTTTAGAATAGGGCAGTTTAGCATAATAGGAGATTAGGGTGTTCCCCCCTTAGAATAGGGAGTATCCTGCTGCTGATTTCCTCTTGAGTTCTTAGGGTCAGACAGTATATTTTGGGAGACAGAAGCCCATGTGGAGTGGATTTGGGCAGAGTAGTGGATTTGGGCAGAGGTGGATTTGGGCAGAGAACGTGGATTCCCCCAGAATGTGTTTGTAGATGGCCGGTGTGAGTTCGGGAATAAAGAATTGCTGTTTGAATCTACAAGTTGTGTGGTGGCTCGTGATTTGTGCCCAGCCAGAGACTGCGGCAAGGAATCTAACAGAGGAAGGGAAGATACTTCATCCACAATGACTGAACTTTTTGCCATTTTGGTTTTGGATGCACACATGGGATCTTTCCTTAGATCCATCAGGTGCTGATAATCTAAGTCACAGCCTCACACAGGGCCAAGAGGCTGATTCAGACACATCCCTTTCCAAGGAAATTAAGCAAAGAGCCACAGGTGATGCCCATTCATTTCCATTTGAAACCTGATTTCTTTAGGCTTCACAAAGGGGTGGCCTGAGGATAAGACCTTCCTGACATTCAGGGCAACAGAAAAATAGGGAAGCAAAAGGCCCAAAGCAGGGTTTCTGCACTGAGACTTTCCTGGTCACACTGTCCCTGCTCTTCCGTAATGTTAGATTGAGGGAAAAGTGTATGGTTAGGGTTAATAACACGTTCGATTTGCGTTAGGAATCATTCTGCAGGACGAATATTGGTACTGTGAATCTGCAATATTTACAAGAATATATAGGTGAAATATAAGTATGAAAACAGAAATCTAGGTAAGATTTAAAGCCCAGACGGGCATTGGGCCCTTGAGTGGGTTACTTAGCTTTGAATTATGTTCTGCACAGATGTCTCAGATAAATCGATATACAATGGCATAGGAACTTGTACCTTGGATTATTGAGTGTCGAAAAGTACATCAAGTCATAAAGGGAAAGTCCGTAGGTTTAGGATGATAGTCTCTAGGTTTAGAAACAACAGTGAGTAGAGGATTTGGACCAAAAGTTCTTTAGCAATTTCTTTTCAATAATATAGTGAATGTAAATGTCAGCACATGTGAAGAGTCAATCACAATGATGAACTGGGGAAAATATGTAGGAAAGCAGATATCAATAGACACATTAAGAAATCAGCAAAGTATAAAGTGAGGGATAGGATTAGACATTTTCAACAGGCTTGAGGTTGAATAAATAATCTTAGGAAGAAACAAATACATAGGATTTATCAATAGGATTTACATTTGAGAGCATTAAACAACGGGGACATAGATATTTTTAGTAATCCTTGCTCATTTTCCTCTTAGGCTTTGCTACAATCATAAGAGTGAGTTTTGCTTTCTGTGTCCAGAATATTACTTTGTTAAAATTTATATGTAGATCAGGTGACATGAGCATTTCTTCCACCATTACTGGGAGCAATATTTTGAAGACGTAATTGGGGAACAAAGTAGAGTACCCTGTGTCAATGTATATAGAAATAATGTATGAATAGACCATACTGTGAATAAATTATATAACTGGTTCCAACTTTAAATAGTGGATTGATTTGATATCTTAAAATATACAAGAAATCTTAAATTGATATACATACATTCATGATAACCAGTTGTACACTAACGGTAATATTAGGGTTATGGTTTATCATGAAAAGTGTGTGAGTTTTGCTTCAATTATGATTATGGAAATCGAAAATTATGTGTTTGGAAAGAACTCTCATGAAAAGACCAGTCAAGAACCTTGGAAGAATATATGTGTTCTGAAGCAACAGGTGATTGAAATTGAAACAAATGTCTATAAATTTGTGAACTTGTGGTTGAAATATATATCCTATTTTGTGCATAAACTGAAGAAATAGTAATGTACCTCTGTTTAATAAATATGAACCTAAAAATACACATCATGTACCATGGGACACTGCTTGCATTGTTGTTGAACTAGGTTTTACTGTAGAAATATTAGGATTTGTATGCACCATTCACAGAAGTTAGTATTCAGTACTAGGAAACAGATATGTATTTCAGGTGGATGAATATTTCTGAGAATAATCTTGTAAAAAGTTGATCATAAATTCACATACATGAATATGAATGATTTTAAGGAGTGTATAATAAGATTCATGTATTTCATATTTTGAAAAATATAGAGAGTGTGTATATATATATATAAATATATATACACACACACACACACACATACACACACAGACAGACATTAAAAACAAGCAATATATTTGCCAATCGAAATTCATCATGAAATATATATCATCCACAGGTGCAAAAATATTGATTTCACCGAAAATGGATTTATGAATAATGTTGTTCTACTAGAAAGCTCACCCATAGGTTGAGTTTTCAATTCCAACAGTATTTAGGAGGAGTGATCTCTTCTCATAACTTGTATCTGCCTCGTCTGCAACCTCACAAAAATGTAGGTGTGATAACAGGTAGGATTCTATATGTGCATATAAAAATACATGTGCCGAACAGTCTACAGAGAAAGGAGACACCAATTTGTTGAGAGCCACAGCTGAAGGGGCCCCAGCAAACTTCCAGGTCCCAGAAACATCCACCTGCAAGGTGATTGTTGTCTCACAGCGGCCCCAGCAACATCTAGCTGATTGGCTCCTCTGTGGTGATGCTCATTGGAGATGCTCATTGAGCTTTTTCCCCGCCCTTTCCGACTGCCAGCTGATGATTGGCTCACAGCAGCCCCAGCAACATCTAGCTGATTGGCTCCTCTGCGGTGATGCTCATTGGGCTGTTTCCCTGCCCTTTCAGACCACAGAGGTGCTCATTGTGGGACTTTTTTGGCTCCACCCACGTGACCCAGCCAAACGGCATCAAGAGGAGGAGGATTGTGGGAGGTGGAGAGGCTTGTGGGTGTGACAGAGACTTTACAAGGAAGCCAGTGGTGGCAGTTGGGCTCTGAGGGATTTTTTCCTGAGGAGCTGTTTTGTTTGTCATTTGTGGTTCTAAAAATAAAGTTTGTTTCTTTTGAAAAGTGGCTCTTGAATCATGCCCAGGAAGACTGCAGCGTTTGGTGGCTCGCATGGGGAGTGACTGAGGGTAAGTGATAAGGTGAACTGCTCTCCCCTGAGGGCAGGGTGAGAGGATGGGTAGCCATTTTAGGATTCCTCTTTTGTTTTGCTTCACTTTTGTTTTAACTTGCCTGTCCATAGAGATGAGTGAGATGGAAGAGAAACCTCTCACATCTGAGGAAAAATTATTTACGTCTGAGGAACAGATACTGAGAAAGGACTGATTCACATGTTTGAAGGGTAGAAAGGCCATAATGACTTTTTGTTGTTCTCTTTTTATTTCATTCTGTCTCGGTTTTGTTTGGCATCATCTTGTTGGGTTGTATTATAGTAGAAATACGGGATCAGAAATTAGTAAAAAACAAACTGAAAGACTGTTAAGTAAATTGTTAGAGGAAGGAGGCATCTCATTAAAGTCAAGAACAGTCAGGGCACACGTTGATACAATACAAAAATGTAGCCCATGGCTTTTTAAGGAGGAGTTGTTAAATATACCATAATGGAACCATCATGGTGAAGATTAAAAAGAGGAGAAAAGAACAGCCCAGGGACTCTGCCAGTTGAAACATTGCCATTGAGGACGTTCATATCTGTTTTGCTTAGTCCAAAGACTTTAGTTCAGACAAAGATAGAGGAACAAAGCTTAGGACAGAAAATGCCATCAGGGGAAAAGTTACAAAAGGAGACTGCTACTAACAACTTTCTATCATCAGAAGGTGTAAGTGTCCAACCAACAGTGCCACCTCTACAGGAGACTGTTACTAACACCATTCTATCACCAGAGTATGTAAATGTCCAAATAACAAGGCCACCTCCATATGCTGGGAGGCACCCAAACCCCGCAGTTGATAGTTCGGATCCTGAGACAGGATCTCAAGTATTAACATGCCCTTTATTTGAGGTAGGAGGGCAGCGAATTCACCATGCTTTAAATTTCAAAATAGTGAAGCAGCTAAAAGAGGTTGTAACAACCTATGGTCCTCAAGCACCCCTCATTGTAAGCTTGGAGGAATCCATTAACAACTTGAATATGACGCCAGTAGATTGGGCTAATATGTGTAAAGCTGTGCTAAATGGAGGTCAATACCTGTTATGGAAGGTTGCCAATGAGGAATTTTGCAAGGAGACGGCTAGGTGAAATGCAGAAGCTGGTTATCCTCAGAGAAATCTAGATATTTTGTTAGGAAAGGGACCCTATGAGGATCAGCAGCAACAAATTGCACATAATCCTGGTGTATACACACAAATTGCTGCAGAGGCAGTTAGGCCATGGAAGACTTTACAAGGACATGGAGGTTTACAAGGTCAATTATCTAAGGTAATACAAGGAGCTAATGAATCTTACGCTGAATTTGTAGATAGGCTTATTCAAATCGCTACCAGAGTTTTTTGGGAATACAGAACTAGCAATGCCATTAATAAAACAACTGGCTTATGACCAAGCAAATTGTTGGTGTAGAGATATCATTAGACCATGGAAACATGAAGATTTAAACACATATATTAAATTATGTAGAGACATTAATGAATAAGAGCAAGTCGTGGCAGCTGCAGTAAAACAGGCTTTAGATGCCAGAGACATGAATGAACAAGGACAATTTGTGGCAGCTGCAGTAGAACAGGCTTTAGATGCAAGGCCAGGAACATGCTACAATTGTCAACAAACAGGATATTTTAAGAGGAATTGCTCCATAGGAGGAGGGTTTAACAAAACTAGATACCAAAGGAGCAGAATAATGGGTATTTGCCCACGATGCCATAGAGGGAGACACTGGGCTAATGAATGCCGTTCTCAAACCCCCATAGAGATTACCTCATTATCAAAAAACGAACAAGGACCAGCTGTTTACCCACGATATCATGGAGAAAGGCATTGGGCTCGATTGCCAAAAAATGGACAGGGGTCCCAATGCTCTGGGGCCAAAAACCACAAATATACGGAGCACTGGAGGAACACAGCAACCCCATCAGGGTAGTGCCCAGGACACATTGTCCATCATACGCCTCATCAGACAAATCAAAGAGAGTGCAGGGTTGGACATCTGTGCCTCCGCCAGATCAGTACTAACTGCAAAGATGGGGGTTCATATCATTCACACAGGGGTGAAAGGACCTCTTTCCAAAAAAACAGTAGGCTTATTATTGGGACGCAGCTCTTCTAATCAAAAAGGACTTATGATAAGTCCTTGGGTAATTGATCGCTTCATTATGAAGGTGAAATAAAATTTATAGCCAGTTCTCCAAAGGACATATCAGTAATTGCACCAGGAGATAGAATAACACAGTTACTAATAATACCCAGGTTACATGATAAATTTTCCAGTCATGCTGTAGAAAGAGGTTCCAAGGGATTAGCCTCCACAGGTTTAGATTGGGCTATGCTTTCTTTAAATTTAGATTCTCGCCCCATGCTAAAACCAAATATTCAAGGACATGAATTTAATGTGCTACTGGATACAGGTGCAGTCCTTAGCATCATCTCTCATCAAGAATGGCCAAAACATTGGCCATTACAACAAGCCACTCAAACGCTTTGAGACCTAGGAGTGGCGACTAATCCCCATAGAAGTGCAATGGTATTAGATTGGAATGATTCTGAGGGATGTGAAGGAACTATACAGCCATATGTATTGGATCATCTTCCTGTAAATTGATGGGGACGAGATGTCCTAGATCAATTAGGTTTGACATTAACAAATAACATCAATCAAAATGCACCCACTATTATGGCTAGAGAAGGTTTTTTGAAAGGAAAAAGATTAGAAAAACTAGAACAAGGTATAGCAGCACCAATTCAAATAGACCAAGCAACAGACAGACTTGGGTTGGATTTTCAGAAAGGGCCACTGAGACAATAAAAATTACTTGGAAATCAGAAAGACCAGTATGGGTTCTTCAGTGGACCCTGACTAAAGAAAAGATACAATCACCCCAGGACCTGGTCAAACAACATTAGCGGAAGAACATATACAACCTTCTGTATCTCCCCATTATACTCCCATTTTTGTCATCAAAAAGAAATCTGGTAAATGGAGATTATTGCAAGACTTAAGAGCCATTAATAATGAGATGGTTATTTTTGGACCTGCTCAGTCGGGGATCCCTCAATTGTCGGCTTTGCCAAAAACTTGGTATGTTTTAGTTACACATATTAAAGATTTTTTTTTTTCAATTCCAATTCTTCCTGAGGATAGTCCAGGTTTTGCAATTACTATCCCTGCACTGAATCATGAAGGTCCTGATCAGAGGTATGAGTGGAAAGTACTCACTCAAGGGATGCCTAACAGCCCAACTATGTGTGAAATTTATGTTAACAAAGTAATCCAGCCACTTAGAAATCAAAATTCTGAAATACAAATATTTCACTATATGGATGATGTATTATTAGCACACAAAGGTAAAAACGCATTGCTAGAATGTTATGCAACACTTACAAACTTATTAAAAATTATAATCTAGAGATAACAATTGATAAAGTACAATTAAATTTTCCAATTAATTATTTAGGAGTTCTATTATCCTCAACCATGGTCAGTCCACCAAAAATTCAAATACGAGTAGATCAACTGCAATCAATTAATGACTTTCAAAAGTTATTAGGAGACATAAATTGGATAAGGCCTTATCTAGGTATACAAAGAGAAGAGTTGGGACCTTTATTTGATATCCTAAAAGGTCCATCTGATCCAAATTCACCCAGAATGTAAACGCCTGAAGCAAGAAAGGCATTAAAAATCATTGAAACATATATGGGAAATATGCATTTGGATAGATTTGATAAAATATTGCCTTTATTATTTATTGTACTACCAACCAAAAATATTCCCACAGGAGTATGTTGGCAAGAAGCTCCATTATAATGGATTCATTTTTCTTATTCTTCTAACACTATAATTAATAGGTATCCCAAGGCTAACGGACAATTAATACTCATAGGAATAAAAGCAGCAAAGTGAGTGTTTGGAATTTCTCCCAACAAAAGTATTACTCCATACACTATGAATCAAATTGATTAATTAGCTAATGAGTTAAATACTTGGGCAATAATCATGTGTAAATCTAATATTTCTTTTGATACCCACTTACCATCTAATCTTATATTGTCTTTTTGGTCATCTCATCCTGTAATTTTTCCAAAAATGACAAGAAAACACCTATCATGAATGCTCCAAATATATTCATTGATGGGTCAAATAATGGTACAGCAGCAATTGTTACACCTGATCAAACTGTTACATTTTTAATACCCCAACAATCAGCTCAAAAGGTAGAGCTTAATGCAGTATTATAAGCTTTTGTGATGTTTAAAGATTCTGTGTTTAATTTATTTTCCAATAGTCAGTATATAGTTAATGCTATAGTATCCCTTGAAGATGCTGGTAGGATTTCCCCTTCCTCTACTGTTTTCTCTTTCCTTTCCACTATACAAAGTCTAATCTGGGACAGAAAAGATCCATTCTTAATAGGACATATCAGGGCACATCCAGGATTGCCTGGAGCCCTTAGTTTGGGCAATGATTTAGCAGATAAAACTACACATGACATACATACATATTTTCTCTACACTAGAAGAAGCTATAAATTTTCATAAAAAGTTGCATATCAATGCTAACACTTTACAAAAGCATTTCAAAATAACTAAGTAACAAGCTAGACAAATAATAAAACAATGTCAAAATTGTGTGACCATTTTACCACAAGTTAATCTTGGAGTCAATCCTAGAAGATTGATACCTAACCATATTTGGCAGATGGACGTCACACTTGCCAGAGTTTGGAAAATTAAAATATTTGCATCTTACAGTTGATACTTCTTCTGGATTTTTGTTGGGCTCCCTTCATGCTGGAAAAAAACTAAAGATGTTGTAGCTCATTGCTTACAAAATTTTGCCACTTGGTCATTCCAAAAGAGTTAAAATAGATAATGCCCTTGGTTATACTTCTAACTCTTTTAAACAATTTTGCTCATCATTTGGCATTACTCATATAACAGGAATCCCATGCAATCCACAGGGACAAGGCAGAGTTGAAAGAGCACATCAAACTATTAAAATGTACTTATTAAAGTAAGAAGACGGAATTGGGAAGAGATATAAATTCCCCAAAGATGAACTTAAAACAACCCTTTTTAACTCTAAACTTTTTAAATTTGGATTTTCAGGACTTAGTGCTGCAGAAACGCATATGTGTCCAAAAAATGTGTAAAAGCCCAAGGTGCTTTGGAAGGATATTCTAACAGGACAATGGAAAGGTCCTGACCCATTAATTTTCTAGAATTGGGTGTCTGTTTGTGGGTTTCCACAGGAAGAACAGCAGCCGATTTGGATTCCAGAGAGATTAACTAAGGTTCTGACCCAGTGATTGCCTAAAGTCGGGGGTCTGTTTATGTGTTTCCACAGGGAGAACAGCAGCCGATTTGGATTCCAGAGAGATTAACTAAAGCAATTTCTATAGACCAAAATAAGATGATTTGGCTCAGATCCATAACAGCTGATGTGCAAAACTCCAGTTTGGCTATCCTTACATCGGCGACAGAACAGGGATGCTTTTTTCAATATCTATTTTATTATTGCCCTTTACCACATCATGAAGTTCTCTTTTGTTTTTTTGAGCTCATACAGACCTAGGTTAATGTTTTGCTGATCAGTTCTATTTTTTGTCTATAGAGTTTTTAAACATTGCAATGATGATTTCACCTGTAAAAAGTTATAAGGCCTTTACTATTATATTATGTGTTGTATGTATTTATTATGTGTGCACACTTGTGTTTTGTGTTATATGTTTGAATGTGTGTATGTCCATATATCATATATGATGAGTGCTCATGAAAAAACGGGTCCATTTTTTTTTTAATTCACGTGAATTAAATAGTTTAATTTAAATGGGGTAAACAACTGTTCAGGATTGTTTTAATATGTGAAAAAATAGGAGGTTAACAGACCTGTTTTTTTACTTTTACCTTTTTTTTTATTATATTTAATAATTCTCTTAAAGATAATGTAAATTGTTCTGAAAATTGTTTTCTTTTAGTGCCTTCTGGAATGTTACATAATTTTTTCTTTAGCCATTATTGCCAGAATTCCTATCTTTATCCCAGTGCCGGTGAAGACAAAGATAAAACCAATAAACAGGTTCTGCAATACCCATCACTGAACTGCTTGCAGAACTTGCTTGGAATATGTATCACTTGTATGCATTGTGAACTCACTTGTATGCATTGTGAACTATCTGCTGGTGCAGCGAATTGTGGTAGTGTTTGGATACTTATGCTGATTCTGTCATCAGTGGTACAATTTTTCCAAAAGGAGCCCTCAATTGGCTTGGTGTATCTTCCCTATTCTCGTTTGATAGAGGTCAGGAAACTTACAGAGGAAGGCAAAAGAATTCATCCACAATGACTGCTCTTTTGGCCATTTTTGTTTTGGATGCACACATGGGATCTTTCTTTAGATCTATCAGATTCTGAGATTCAAAGCCACAACCTCACACAGGGCCAAGAGGCTGATTCAGACACATCCCTTTCCAAAGCAATTAAGCAAAGCGCCACAGGTGATGCCCATTCCTTCCATTTGAATACTGTTTTCTTCAGGCTTCACAAAGGGGTGGCCTGAGGCAAAGACCTTCCTAACATTCAGGGCAAGGGAACCATAGGTAAGCAAATTGCCCAAAGCAGGGTTTCTCCACTGAGACTTATCTGTTTACAATGATATCTGAGGTTTCTGAAATCTTCCCTTTCCCTTCAGCTATGCAGTACATGGCCATCTCACAGAGTTTGGAGGTGGTACATATCTTGGACACAAAACAATGAGGCTATTCTGGAGAGAGGCCAGAATTCAGGAATAAAACAGGAACTTAGGAAGATAGTAGGTGTTGCCTGTCCATAAGACAAGCAACAGTCCATTCATAAAAAGGGCAGAATGAATGCCTGGAAGTTTCCTACTAGACAGGACACCTCCATTGATGCATTCTCTTTTCTAAAGACTACAACAACGGACACAGTGCATATACAGACATAGAAAAACTCGCCTTGTCAAATGACTTACTAGAAACAGTCGACTCCAAACCAAACAAACCACCTTTCCTACCTATTCTCAGAACATGAGACAAAACCATGAACTCACACCCACACCCACAAAGGAACCTTCTTTCCACAAGTAGGTCTGTGACTATCTGTAGTGTCCTCTGACTGGTGGACCATACTATGTTCTTCCAAAATGGCCTGTCTTGTTTCAGAACAGGCCTTCTTTGCCAACTCTGTTAAGTTGTCAGAAGCCAGCAGCTTTCTCAGGGAAGGCCCCTCTTCAGAGTTCTCCTGGCATTTGGCCATCCTCACATAAGGAGGTAACAAGAAATACTGACTCTGTCCTTGGTAAATTCAAACAAGTGTGCCCACTGGGACTGGGAATGGGACTGGCTCTGGGTGCCTGGCTTCCTGGATCCCAGGTTCAGAGAGTTCCATCACCAAGGAAGTGAGGTAGGTCACTTCCTTCAGGAATTGAATGAGGTCAATACCTTGGCAACCACTTTGTCCTAACAGTTGTTTACAAGGGTCCCATGAGATGGAGGCTGCCCCTACTTCCTCTGACACATTCATTAGTTAGAATGGTATATCAACCATAGGCACCAGGGAACAGCTCTCCACACAGGCCTGTTTTGGTCCATCTTTTCTACATTAAGAACAAAGTGGCTGATTCAGACAGAATACTTCATACTGACCGGGTTTTTTGCCATGGAAGATGATTTTGCTATTTCAGGTCCTTCAGAGCTGCCTAAGTTTTCTCCAGGGAACATTTCTGCATGAACCTTTGAGGTTCTCAGCAGGTGGAAGATCCCCTACATTCCTGTATTGTAAGACCAACTCTGTCCCTGCTCTATTGTAAAGTTAGATTGAGGGAACAGTGTATGCTTAGGGTTAATAACAGGTTCGATTTGGGTTAGGAATCATTCTGAGGGATGCATAATGGTATTGGGAACCTGCGATATTTACAAGAATATAGAGGTAAAATATAAGCATGAAAACAGAAATCTAGTTATGATTTGAAGCCCAGAAGTGCATCGGGCCCTTGATTGGGATTCTTAGCTTTGAATTATATTCTGCACAGATGTCTCAGATAAATCGATATACAATAGTAAGTGATAGGATCAGACATTTTCAACAGGCTTGAGGTTGAATATATAATCTTAGGAAGAAACAAATATTTAGTCACCAATAGGATTGACATTTGATAGCAGTAGGCAACCTGGACATTGATGTTTTTAGTAATCCATACTCACTTTCCATTTAGACTTCGGTACAAACATTAGTGTGACATTTGCATTTTGTGAAAGAAGTCACATGAAAAGACCAGTGAAGAAACCTCGTGGAAAACATGTATTTTGATTTAGGAAGTGATGGAATGTAAAACAAAATGCCTATTAATTTCTTAACTTGTTGATGAAATTTATACCCTACCATGTGTATTAACTGAAGAAATAGAAATCTACCAATATTGAATAAAAATGAATGACAAAATACACATCATGTCCCATAGAAATCTACTTGCATTGATATTAAACTGGGTCAGTTACTGCAGAAATATTAGGATTTGTATGCACCATTTACTGAAGTTAGTTTTCAGTACTAGGAATCAAATATGTAGTTCAGGTGGATGAATATTTCTCAGAATAATTTTGTGAAAAGTTGATTATTAATCCACATACATGAAAATGAATGAATTTATGGAGTGTATAGTAAGACACATATATTTCACATTTTGAAAAATCTAGAGTGTGTGTGTATATACATAAACACACACACACACACACACACACACACACACACACAGACATTAAAAAGTAGCAATATATACCAATTGAAATTCACCATGAAATATATGTCATCCACAGATCGAAATAAATTCGTTTTACTGAACATGGATTCATGTATAATATTGTTGTACTAGGAAGATCAACAATAGTCTGAATTTTCAGTTCCAACAGCATTCAGGAGGAGTGATCTCTTCTCACAATTTGTATCTGCCAAGTCAGCCACCTCACAAGAATGTACGTGTGGTACCAGGTAGGATTCTATATGTGCATATTAAAATACATGTACTGAATAGGCTACAGAAAAAGGGAGACAGGAATTCACATATTCGTTAACTTTAAAAACACATGGAGAACCATTTCAACAAAAAATTGACTAGATTTATAACATATACCCTATATAATGCAAAAGGCAATTCCAATGATACATCATTCGTCCTCTTAACTGCTTGTATTTCTATTCTTTTTGGGTTAATTTTCCCCATCATATTAGGATTAGTAGTCAGAGTCTAGTTGGGCATGTGTTAGTGTCAGGGATTCAGTATTTCAAATGGAAATTTGGAAAACGATTCCAATGTTTATGCAAATATGTGCTACAAAAATATCTTCCCACTCTCATCCAGAACAATGCCTTGACTTTACCTTCATTAAAAGTAAAACACAATTAGAGTGGAAGAGTTAGATAATCTGTGAATACTTATCTGGAATCGAATATGTTCAGGAGTTCACAAACTTGGAGGTGGTAGAGAAGATTCCAAAAGTAAGGGAAAGGGAAAAACTCCACAAACATGGAGCTCTGCTGGACTAAAAACTTCTTGAGTAACTGCCTCTGAGCTTGGGCACTTGAAATATATGTTGTAGTCAGGAGATTTAGCTTCCTTTGTAGTGAGACCATCAAATCTGGGTATGATTCTATGTGACCTGGAATACATGATTTCTTATTTTCCAAAAAACATTAGGAAGCAGTCCTTAATTCTCTCTTTGTAGGTAAACTGTGGCCACTGGGGGCTAATTGTCTACCCTTTTGAACTCTTAAGCCATTTGGTCATCCTCCAGTTTTCCTGGTGTTTCTTGCTGCTGCATTGGGAATTTGGTATTTGCTTCATGAAATACAAGGAATTCAACTGGGACACAGTGCTGGAGGGAGTTCTGTCACGTGTGGTGGGTCAGGGTCTGCAGGAGAATGCACCAACCAGGCTTCTATCCCACATAGCTTGCCTCCTTAACCATAGCAACCTGATTCTAAACATTGGCCTGAATCCTCTCCATACAACAAGATGCCTTTACATAGAAGCGTCTGCTGGCTGCACCATGTCAGTCACAAGCCAATTGGAAGCCAATGGCAGATCCACATGGCCCAACCACAGATGTTTTTTTTTTTTTTTTTTTTTTTTTTTTTTATCACACACCTGCCCATCACTGCACTAGGCCCACTACTCTTCAGGGTCCAAATTACTGGAATCTCTGTTCTACACAATTTTCATGAAACTCAGTCAATCATGTCACTGTCCTGCATATTCATGATCAGCAACAGGACATCCAAAGTTTCTCCAGTACCATCTGGTCATGGGAATTTCAAAAATTTCATGGTATTTATCTAGCAATTTTTCAAGGATGAATTTGGCAGCATGTGGGTTTCAATTCATTCAGGGACCATTAAGTGTTTTGGAAGTTCATTTCAAAGAAATTTCTGGAGAAATCTCACAGGCAAGGTTTCCCAAAGATTGGCCAAAAGGTCACATAAATCCAGGCCCATTGAGGTCTACAATGTGAAGTCCATGTGTGTTATGACTCTCAACTAAGCCTGCCAAGTCTTTCAGAATAAAATCATGTGATATCCAGCCTGAGATTCCCAGTGATCTCTGGAAAGCCACCCTGGGCCTAGATGTCAGTTTCCAAGGGTGACTCTTATACTTGGCTTCCTAAAATCCCAACCCAATTCATGGCAATACTTCTCTAAGTTCTATTCCTGTACTCAGTCTCTAAGGGGAATCACGCCACAGTTCAAACCAGGTGGACTCATTCCTGTATTATAAGACCATCCATTCCAACTGCCACAAAAATGACCACAATTAAAACCAAAACACTCCCACATGGCCCTCATCTTCTTCCATATAGACACTCATCATATCCTCTGGCTGGAGATTTACATGAGGAATGCAGCCCACGACAGTGTCCAGAATATGCTCCCTTGCTCCTCGTTTACCTAAATTCTGAGTAACCTGGACACCCTTCCTTTGAACCAGGAGTGATCAAATAGGACTGCCATTAATACTTATCCACTTCTCAAATTTGAGACCTACTGACTGTTGGGTTTAGATTCTTTATGTTAATTGGAGTCATGAGAAAACCCAAGCACCTATGTGCTAGCCTCTGCAGGGATTTGAAGAACTCATTTGACCTAAAGGATCCCTATTCTCACTTGATTGATGTCAGAAACCTTACAGAGGAAGGCGAAAGACTTATCCACAATGACTGCTCTTTTTGTCATTTTGGTTTTGGATGCACACATGGGATCTTTCTTTAGATCCATCAGTTGCTGAAAATCTAAGCCACAGCCTAACACAGGGCCAAGACGCTGATTCAGACAAATCCCTTTGCAGAGCAATTAAGCAAAGAGCCACAGGTGATGCCCATTCTTTTTATTTGAAAAAGGTTATCTTCAGACTTCACAAAGCGTTGGCCTGAGGCAAAGACCATCCTGACATTTAGGGCAATAGAACAATAGGTAAGTAAAGGCGCAAAGCAGGGTTTCCACAATGAGACATTACAGGTCAAACTGGTATGTGAGTTTTCTGAGATGCTCGCCATTCACTGCAGCTATTCAGGACATGGCCATGTCACAGAGCTTGGAGGTGGTACATATCTTGGATACAAAGCCATGAGCCTATTATGGATAGTGGCCAGATTTCAGGAAGAAAACAGGAACTTAGGAAGATCGTAGGTGTTGCCCATCAATATGGCAAGCCGCATTTCATTTACAAATTGGGCAGGATGAATGCTGGTAAGCTTTCTAATAGACAGGACACATCAATTGATGCATTCTCTTTTCTAAAATCTATAACCATGGACACAGTGGGATACAGAGACACAGAAACACTCGCATTGTCAAACGACTTACTAGAAACAATTCAGTCCAAACCAAACAAACATCATTTGTACCTATTCTCAGAACAAGAGCCAAATCCAAAAACCCACACCCACACCCACAAAGGCACCTCTTTCCCCCAAGTAGGTTGTGACTATTTGGAGTGTCCTCTGACTGTGGGACATTCTGGTTCCCCCGAAATGGCCTGTCCTGTCTCTGATCTTGTGTCCTTTTCCAACTCTCTGAAGTTGTCAGGAGCCAGTGGTGAGCCACTACCTGCTTTCTCATAAAAGGCCCGTCTTCAGAGATTTCCTGCCATTTGGCCATCCTAACATCAGTAGGTACCAAGAAAGATTGACTCTGCCCTCAGGAAATAACAAAAGTGAAACCACTGTGACTGGGACTAGGACTGGCACTGTTTGACTGGCTTCCTGGATCACAAGTTCAGAGAGTACCATAACCAAGGAAGTGAGGTGAGGTCACTTCCGTCAGAAACTGAATGAACTCACTGCCTTGTCAACCACTTTGTCCTAAGAGTTGCTTCCAAGCTTCCCATGAGATGGAGGCTGCCCCTGCTTCCTGTGACACTTTCACAAGTTAGAATGGTATATCAACCATAGGCACCCAGTAACAGCTCTCCACACTGGTCTCATTTGGTCCATCTTCTCTACATTAATAATAGAGAGGCTGATTCAGACACAACCCTTCACCCTGACCAGGTTGTTTTCAATGGAAAATGACTTTTGCTCTCTCAGGTCCTTCAGAGGTGCCTACATCTTCTCCAGGGATTATGTCTGCATGGACCTTTGAGGTTCTCAGAAGGTGGAAGATCCACTACATTCCTGTATTATAAGACCAACTCTGTCCCTGCTCTTCTGTAAAGTTAGATTGAGGTAAGAGTGTATGTTTAGGGTTAATAACATGTTTGATTTCGGTTAGGAATCATTCTGCTGAATGAATAATGGTATTGGGAACCTGCAATATGTATAAAAATATAGAGGTAAAATATATGTATAAAAACAGAAATCTAACTAACATTTGAAACCCAGAAGGGCACTGGGGCCTTGATTGGGATATTTAGCTTTGAATAAATCGATATACAATGGCATAGGACCTTGTACCTTGGATAATAGAATGTAGAAGAGAACATCCAGTCAAAAAGGATAGTCGGTAGTGAAAGGTTAATAAAATAGGTACTTGTCACTTCCTGTTTTTCCTTATGCTTAACAAAACACTGTTGAAATATTGAGAACTGTTTGCTCATCTTGTTCCCAGAATGTGCTGTTTCCAACTGCCAAAGTGTAGAATGTACTCCCTCACCCAGTTGCACGCAAACCGACCACTCGCCAAGACCCATCAGAAAACTTCCCTCCCTGCCCTCTCCAAGGAAAGTATATATGTTCTGCTTAAACTGCTCTCAGGGCTCTCTGCTCTATTCAAGTGAGCTCTGAGCCCCAGCATGCTGGACCCCCAATAAACCCTTTGCTGTTGGATAAGACAGTCTCTTGGTGGTCTCTTACTTCAATGCTCGCCCGACCTTTACATATGGAGATTCCACCGAGTTCTGGCAGCGGCAGACAAGAGACCCTAACGGGCTCCTCTTGGGTTAAGCAAGGCTCCTCTTTCTGGTTTCAGTGTTAATCTTAGGGCTTGGAAAAATGGCTGTCAATGAAGAGCGTGAGCTCTCTCCAATGGTGGCTGACAGACATGTCACAGAGCCACAGGCCACGTCCCTGGGGGATGCCCCAAAGGACTCGGAAAATCGAGGAACAATAGTCTTCTCGACTCAGTGATATTTTGTATCGGATTCTGTATTGCCAGCCCATTGGGTTTTGCTGGCTACTCAGTCCTGGTCTCTGTTTTGGATGTCCATTGAATGTCTTTATTGACTTGTTTTGTCTGTGTCGTCTGTCCTTGCATTCACTCTTTGTGTATCTTTCATTATGGGACACAGTACTTCAATACCCATGTCCCTGACCCTTGATCACTGGACCAAATTTCACTTAAGGGCTCAGAATCTTTCCTTTTTCAGTGAAACGCTGGACCTGCCAGACTCTCTGTGCCTCAGAATGGCCCACATTTGGACTTAGATGGCCTCTAGAAGGATCTTTCTGCTTCCCACTAATTTAATAAGCCAGAGATATTGTCTTTCAACTGGGCACACATAGCCATCCGGATGAACAGCCATATATCTTAACTTGTCAGGACCTCTGCAAATCTCCTCCTCCATGGGTGAAGCATTTCCTTGCCCCTGCCCCCACTCCTACTCCTTCGCCCACGATCTCTCAAACCCTCTTCTCCTCCTCCTCCTCCACCCTCTGTTCTCCCTGAGTCACAAGATTTGACTCTACTGGACTCTCCTCCCCTCCTTATTCCCTGCCCTCGTCCCCCAACCACCAACACCCTCTAAGTGATTCCCCTGCAGCTGACTCAGCCTCTCCACCGTTGGACGAAGCCAAGCTAGCCCAGCGCCCTCCAGATAACTCATCCGCGGCACACACAGCCCCTCCTCCCCAGGAGGAAGCTGGCCTGGCTAAGGGAACTCGCTGGCGGCAAATGTTTGAAAACCCTGGAACTTCTGTGATGATCCCCCTATGTCCCTACGGTCCAATGATTGACAAAGGCAATGGGGGGAAAATGCAAGCCTACCAATATTGGCCTTTCTCCTCTTCAGACCTATATAACTGGAAAAATAACAATCCCCATTTTTTCGAGGATTCTACCCGGCTCACATGTCTGGTTGAGTCATTGATTTTTTCAGAGCCGCCTACTTGGGATGACTTTCAACAACTCCTAGGGACTCTCTTTATGACAGAGGAACAAAAGAGAATCCTCCTGGAAGCTAGAAAAAAAATCCTAAGACCAGATGGGAGACTGACATATCTTCCCAACATAATCAAAGCCGGCTTTCCCTAGAATCAACCCAACTGGTTCCCCAAAACATTGAAGGTAGAAAGCATCTGTCCACTTCTCACCGGGTTCTAATAGTGGGCATCCGAGCGGCCGCTAGGTGACCAACTAATTTGGCCAAGGTAATAGAGATTATTCAAGGGCCTGATAAATCTGCCTCTATGTTTCTAGAGAGAATTATGGAGGCATAGGATATATACTCCTTTCAATACTTATGCAGAGGATCAAAAGGCATCTGTCACAATGGCCTTTATTGGGCATGCTGCCCTGGATATTTAAAGAAAGTTACAATGTTTAGATGGATTACAAGATATGACTTTGAGAGATTTAGTCAGAGAAGCCGAGAAAGTATACTATAAAAGGGAAACTGAGGAAGAGAAGGGAGCAAAGGGAGGATAAAAGAAACAAAAGACAGAATAATGAGTTGACTAAGGTCCCGGTCACAACAACCAAAGGGCCAGAAAATAAGAAACAGGGAGACAGGAAGGGATACCTGGTCCCACGCCAGAGGACCCCTGACCTCAGATCAATGTGCCTACTGTAAAGAAAGAGGACACTGGGTTCAAGAGTGCCCTAGAAAAAGACAGCCACGGGAGGCAGCCATTCTGACTCTTGAGGATGACTACAAAAGTTGGGGCTCAGATCCCCTCCCCAAACTCAGCGTAACTTTTGAAGTGGAAGGGACCCCAGTGAACTTTGAAGTGGATACAGGGGCAATAAACTCAGCCCTTAAGGCCCCATTAGGCCCTCTATCAAATAAATGGTCTCTAGGTCAAGGGGCTAATGGCTGTAAATGTCGGGCTTGGACAACTAAGAGGACCATGGACCAGGGGAAAGAAAAAAATCCATCACTTTTTTTTAGAAATCCCTGAATGCCTGGCCCCATTGATGGGCAGAGATCTGCTCACCAAGCTCCGGACCAAAATAAGTTTTAACCCTGAAGGCCCCCAAGTGGAATTTCTAAATCTTCCAGTAAAAACTCCTACAGTCATGGCTCTAACTATGTCAGTAGAAAATACATATCAACTCACTCACCTTGGTTCAAAGAAACTGCAGGTATTTCTGAAGTATCAAAAACAGAGTTTTCCACTAACAGACTCACAGCAAAATGAAATAACTGAATGGGTATAAAAACCCTGTTGCTTCCATCAATTGGTAAATTCTTACCCTTCCAAGCTTCCTGCAGGAAAGCACCTACGAGGAACCAGATCAGGACAATTCTGGGAAGTGGACTTTACTGAAATTAAGCCAGCAAGGTATGGACATAAATATCTCCTAGTCTTTGTAGATACATTTTCAGGATGGATTGAAGCCCTCCCCACAAAAAGAAAAAAAGAAGAAAAGAAACAGCGCAAATGATGCTCAAGAAGATAGTGGAAGATATTTTTCCAAGATACGTCCTGCCTAAGGTAACAGGGTCTGATAATGCACAGGGGTTCATGGCCCAGGTAAGTCAGGGGTGAGCCAGGAACCTGGGGGTTAATTGGAAGTTATATTGTGCTTATAGACCCCAGAGTTGAGGACAGGACAGGGTGAAAGAATGAATAGAACCATTAAAGAGACCTTAACAAAATTCAGCTTAGCGACCAGCATAAAAGATTGGACTATGCTCCTGCCTTATGCAAATTTTCATGCAAGAAATCCTCCCTCTGTTTCTTGAGTAACCTCACCCCCTGTGAAATTCTCTATGGGGCCCCTCCACCAGTAAGGGACCTAACCCCAACTCTAAGACCTAACGATCCCTTCCACACCCCCTTTCTTGACAGACTTAAAGCTCTTGAAAGAACTCAGCGATACCTATAAAAACAGCTTGCCACTGCCTACCAAACTGGGGATGAGGGGACTCCACATCAATATCAATTAAGAGACTTCATCTATGTAAGACACCATCAGGTGTCATCCCTGGAACCCCGCTGGAAAGGACCATACCAGGTGCTACTTATAACACGTACAGTGGTAAAGGTAGACGGAATCACTTCCTGAATCCATGCCTCTCATCTCAACCCTGCGCCCTGTCCAGACTCTTTCTGCAAACTGTAAAAGACTAGTAACACTTTCAAATTGCGTATTCGCCATGTGGATAAGGCTATAGACTGACCCCTTGGCCACAAATAGTCCTAACCCTCATCAGCCCGTTCAGCAGCGATGGCTGATCACAAATCCTACGGGAAAAAAAGTATAATCTAACTTGCATACAGCCATCTTAGGGACCTGGTGGCCATCTCTCCACCCAGACATTTGTCAGTTGGCTATAGGTCTTTCCTATTGGGATATCCCTGATGAAGAGGATCCCACTAAAATACCATTAAATACCCTCCATACCATAGGTAATGGAAACAAACATTATTGATGTGGGGACACGCGAGCCAGATGCAGGTTGGCTAGCCTGGATTACTATGTTTGCCTGGCAGACTATCAAAGCCACAAACAGTCACGGCTGTGTGGGGGAAAAGCCGACTTTTTCTGTAAGTCATGGGGATGTGAGCATACAGGGGCTGCCTGATGGAACCCAAACTCCTCATCTAATTCAGTACAGAGCATTGGCCATACTACCAATTAGATAACCAAAACCGATGGCCCCCAGAGGGGTCTCTAGATCCTCAAATTCTGTGTGACCTTTTTTTTTTAAAGAGAGAGTGAGAGAGAGAGACAGAGAGAATTTTTAATATTTATATTTTAGTTTTTGGCCGACACGACATCTTTGTATGTGATTCTAAAGATCGAACCCGGGCCACACGCATGCCAGGCGAGCGCGCTACCGGTTGAGCCATATCCCCAGCCCCGCATGACCTTTTTAACTTCTGAAAGTGCTCAAAAGGGTGAAAGGAGGTTTCCCTATGGGCAGGAATTTTCAATCCTTCGCTCACATCATGAACTATGCTTATACAATAGATCCTCACCTTCAGCCTTCTGCTCCAGAGTCTCTGCTGTCACTCCCAACTCAGCAACCAGATTTCTCCCCTCCAATTATTAGATCAAAAACCCAAACATCCGCTGGTTTTCAGACCATTGCCCCCTTGCTGAGGTAGCAGGTACTGAGGTACCCCTCCACCCACTCACTCCTCTCTTCTCCTGTCAGTGCCTACACCGGGTCCCACCAGGTCCTCTTACCAGCTAACCCAAAGCTAAAACCACCTGAGGAGAGCCATCAGACCCCTATACAAGATGTAATGAAAATGGCCTTTAATGTTGCTTGTCATCACTGAAAAGGGTTTACTAAGAATTTAAAGTCCCTCACATGCGTTTTGGGATACTCACTCTTGTCTTCCCCTCTGCTCTACCTGTTCTACTGCTCAAGTTTTTGTTGCTAGGAAAATCCCAAACCCCTTTCCCATTATTCTTTTACATCTCTCCTTCCTCATTCTCAGATCCTCGGAGCTGCTGTCAGCCCCACCTTTCCTGTCTTCCCCTTCTGTACCAGGCCCACAGAAAAGTCTTAATTGACTTTCTACAGAAGTCTTCACCATGGATGACTTTAGGACTTTCAGCAAAAGAGTCCCTATAAAAGAGTTCAATGTAGATAAACTTCCTCTTTTATTGTTTCCTTGTTCTACTTGGCCACTGGCTAAAAAAATCAGCACTCTTATGCTAGACACCCTCTTACTTGTTTTCCACAAAATATGTGGACAAGACCTCTGCCCGTGAGCTGGGGCTTTACTGAGATGGCTACATTTCTAAGATAAAGAAGTTACCAACTGGGCTCCGTGGTAACACCTGGCAGGGGGCAAAAATAAGAAAGGTAAGAAAAAGCTCTACCCCTTCCACGTGTCCTTGAAAAGTTAACTTTCCCAGAACAGAGGAAAAAACAGAAACAAAAACTGGTTTTTTGAACATCTGCAGACTGTGAACTTCTGAGCCCCTTCCATGTTGGGTACAAAATTCTGAAATTACCTAAACTTGAGTTTCAGGGGATTAATTGATTACAACAGAAGCAATGCCCTCTAAATCTGGTTGCAACCAAATAGGACGGTTTCCCTGTCTTCGGTGCTATCTTAGGAGCCTTACCTACAACAGCCTAATTCTATATAATTAAACATTGTTTATGTTTTAAAGAAATGGACAACAGATGTGATTAATTGTGTAATGGTGCAGATGTTTCTCAGAGTGCTCTAACATGATGCAGATTCATTTGAAGATCAAATAGGGGGCATACAACCCGTTTACACTGGGAACATATATCCCTCACTTTAGCCATCCTATTAGGAATAGGAGTTGCTGCAGGGTTGGGCACAGGAACCACTGCACTGGTCCATGGGACACAACAAATGACCCAATTTGAAGCAGCAATAGACCAAAACAAAGATATTAGATACCTCCATCAGAGCTTTGCATGAATCTTTAACCTCTCTCTCTGAAGTTGTTTTACAGAACAGGCGAGTGACACAAAACACACACACACAGAAAAAAATAGCAATATATATGTCAATAAAAATTCATCATAAAATATATATTATCCACAGATCCAAAAATATTCATTTTACTGAAGATGGATTTATGCATAATGTTGTTCAACTAGGAAGCTCACCCATAGGTTGAATATTCAGTTCCAACACGGTTTAGTAGGAGTGATCTCTTCTCACAATTTGTACCTGCCAAGTCATCCACCTCACAAGAATGTATTTGTGGTACCACGTAGGATTCTTTATATGCATATAAAAATACATGTGCTGAATAGGCTACAGAGAAAGGGAGACAGGAATTCACATATTTGTTTACTTTAAAAAAACATGGAGAACTATTTCAATAAAAAATTGACTAGATTTAACTCCTACTCTGTATCATGCATAGGCAAGTCCAAATATACACCGTGCCTCCTCTGAACTGCTTGTATTTCTATTCTGTTTGGGTTATATTTCTCCATCCTATTAGGATTAGTAGTCAGAGTCTGGTCGGGTATGTATCAGTGTCAGGGATTCAGTATTTCGAATGGAAAATAGGAAATTGAATCCAATGTGTATGCAAATATATGCTACACAATAATCTTCCCAGTCTCATCCAGAACAATGCTTTAATATTACCTTCGCCTCAAGTGAGACACAATTAGAGGAGAAGAGTTAGAAAATCTGTGAATACCTATCTGGAATGGAAAATGCTCCAGATTTCACATCTTTGATGGAGGTAAAGGATTTTCTAAAAGTAAGGCACGGGGTAAACACTCCACAAACATGGAGCTCTGCTGGCCTAAAGACTTTTTGAGAATCTGCCTCTGAGGTCGGGCACTTGAAATATAGGTTGTTGTCAGGAGCTTTAGCTTCTTTTGTAGTGAGACCATCAAAGCTGGGTCTCCATCTCTTAGACCTGAAGAACCTGGTTTCTTATTTTCCAATGAACATGAGGCAGCAGGCCTGAATCATCTCTTTGTAGGTAAACTGTGACCACTGGTGACTTAGTGTCTCTCTGAGTGAACTGTGAAGCCATTTGGTCCTCCTCCGCTTTTTGTGGTGTTGTTCCTGCTGCACTGGGAGTTTGATATTCGCTTCATGAAATACAAAGATTCCAACTGGGACACAGTGCTGGAGGGAGTTCTGTCACGTGTGGTGGGTCAGGGTCTGCAAGAGAATGCACCAACCAGGCTTCTATCCCTCATAGCTTGCCCCATTGCCCCCTTGATTATATCAACCTGATTCTGATCATTGCCCTGAAATCTCTCCATATAACAAGATGACATTACATATAAGGATCTGCTGGCTTCACCATGTCAGTCACAAGCCATTTGGAATCCAATGGTAGATCCTCATGGCCCTATCACGGATATTTTAACACACACCTGCCCACCACTGTTCTAGGCCCACTACTCAGCAGACTCCAAAGTACTGGCATCTCTGTTCTACACCATTTTCATGAAACCCAGTCAATCAGGCACTGTCTTGTATACTCATGATCAGCAACAGGACATTCAAAGGTTCTCCAGTGCCACCTGGTCATGGGAATTTCAATAATTACATGGTGTTCTTCTAGTCATTTTTTAAGGATGAAGTTGGAGGCACTCTGGGTTTCACTTCATTCAAGAACCATTAAATGTTGAGGAAGCTCATTTCAATGAAAGTTCTGGAGAACTCTCACAGGCAAGGCTTACCAAAGAGAGGCCAAAAGATCACATGAAGCCAGGCCAATTGAGGTCTACAATGTTAGGTCTATGTGTGTTTTGACTCTCAACTATGGCTGCCAAGTCTTTCACAATAAAATCATATGATATATTGGCTGATATTCCCAGTGCTCTGTGGAAAGCCACCCTGAGCCCATGTCTCAGTTTCCAAGGGCGACTCTCATGCGTGGGCTCCTGAAGTCCCATCACAATTCATGGAAATACTTCTCTGAGGTCAGTTCCACAACACAGTCACTAAGAGGAATCACACCAGAGTTCAAGCCCAGGTGGACCCAGACCTTTCTTCCAACCGCCACACAAATGACCACAATTAAAACCAAAACTCTCCCACATGGCCCTTATCTTCTTCCATACAGCCACTCTGGTAACCTCTGGCTGGAGGATTCCATGAGGTCTCAGCCAAAGAGAGTGTCCAAAGTAGGCTCCCTTTCCCCTATTTTGCCTAAAGTCAGAGTGGCCTGGACACCCTTTCCATGAACCAGGAGTGATGAATTAAGCCTCCCATTAATACTGCTCTGTTTCTCCAATTTGAGGCCTACTGACTTTCAGGTATAGATTCTTTATGTGATTTGAAGTCATGCGAAAACCCAAGCACCTCTTCAGGGCTTTGAAGAACTCGTTTGACCCAAAGAATACCTATTCTCACTTGATGGAGGTCAGGAACCTAACAGAGGAAGGCGAGAGACTTCATCCACAATGACTGATCTTTTGGCAATTATGGTTTTGGATGCAGACATGGGATCATTCTTTAGATCCATCAGGTGCTGAGAATCAAAGTCACAGCCACATACAAGGCCAAGAGGCTAAATCAGACACATCCCTTTCCAAAGCAATTAAGCAAAGAGCCACAGGTGATGCCCATTCATTTCCATTTGAAAACTGTATTCTTCAGGCTTCACAATGGGGTGGCCTGAATCAAAGTCCTTCCTGACATTCTGGGCAACAGAACAATAGGTAAGCAAAAGGCCCAAAGCAGGGTATATCCACTGAGACTTTCCTGGTCACACTGATACCTGAGTTTTTTGAGATGCTGGCCATTCCCTTCAGCTATCCTGTACATGGCCATGTCAAAGACCTTGGAGGTGGTACATATCTTGGACCCAAAACCATGAGCCAATTCTGGAGAGTGGCCAGAATTCAGGAAGAAAACAGCGACTTAGGAAGGTAGTAGGTATTGCCCATCCATAAGGCAAGCTGCACTCCATTCATAAATTGGGCAGGATGAATACTGGGAAGCTTTCTACTAGACAGGACACATCCATTATTGCATTCTCTTTTCTCATGTCTACAACAGTGGACACAGTGGGATACACAGATATAGAAACACTCATCTTGTCAAACAACTTACTAGAAACAGTTCACTTCAAACCAAACAAACCACCTTTCCTACCTATTATCAGAACATGAGACAAAACCACAAACCCACACTCACAAAGGCACCTCCTTCCTTCAAGTATGTGTGTGTCTCTCCAGAGTTTACTCTGAGTGGTGGGCCATACAATGTTCCCCCGAAATGGCCTGTCCTTTCTCAGATCTGGTTTCCTTGGCCAACTCTGTGAAGTTGTCAGGAAAAAGTGATGAGCCACTACCTACTTTCTCAGGAAAAGTCCCTCTTCAGAGCTCTCCTGGCATTTGGCCATACTCAACTCAGTTGGTACCGAGAAAGACTGACTCTGTCCTTGGAAAATCCAAACCACTTAGCCCCCTGGGACTGGGACTGGGATTGCCTCTCGGTGTCTGGCTTCATGGATAGCATTTTCAGAGAGTTCCATCACCAAGTAAATGAGGTATGTCACATTCTTTGGAACTGAATGAGGCCACTGCCTTGGCAACCCCTTTGTCCTAACAGTTGCTTCCAAGGGTCCCATGAGATGGAAGCTGCCCCTACTTCCTGTGACACTTTCACAAGTTAGAATGGTATATCATCCATAGGCACCCGGGAACAGTTCTCCACACAAGCCTGGTTTGGTCCATCTTCTCTACAATTAGGAGAGAGAGGCTGATTCAGACTCATCCCTTCATCCTGACCAGGTTGTTTGCCATGGAAGATGACTTTTGCTCTCTCAGGTCCTTCATACCTCCCTACAACTTCTCCAGGTATCATTTCTGCATTCACCTTTGAGGTTTTCAGCAGGTGGAAGGTCCCCTACTTTCCTGTATTTTAGGAACAACTCTGTCCCTGCTCTTCTGTAAATTGAGATTGAGGGAACAGTGTATGTTTAGGATTAATAACAGGTTCGATTTGGGTTAGGAATCATTCTGTGTGATGAATAATGGTATTGGGAACCTGCGATATTTACAAAAACATAGAGGTGAAATATAAGTATGGAAACAGAAATCTAGGTATGATTTTAAGCCCAGAATGTCATTGAGCCCTTGGTTGGGATACTTAGCTTTGAATTATGTTCTGTAACCATGCCTCAGATAATTCGATATACAATGTCACAGCACCTTGTACCTGGGTAGATTGAATGTAGAAGAGAACATCTAGTCAAAAAGCGATAGTAGGTAGGATTAGGAAGATAGTCGGTAGGTTTAGGAAGAAGAGTGAGTATAGGATTTGGACCAAAAGTTCTTTAGCAATAGGGTTTCGGTGAGAGAGTGAATGAAAATGTCAGCATATGTGAAGAGTCAGTCACAATGATGAACTGGGGAAAATATGTAGGAAATCAGGCATCAATAGAGACAATATGAAATCAGGCAAAGTATAAAGTGAGTGATAGGATTAGACATTTTCAAGAGGGTTGAGTTTGAATATATAAGCATTGGAAGAAACAAATATGATGTCACCAATAGGATTGACATTTGAGAGCATTAGCAACCTGGACATGGATTTTTTTAGTTATCCATGTTCACTTTTCTTTTACGCTTTGGTACAATCATAAGTGTGACCATTACATTTTTTGTTCAGAATTTTACTGTGATAAAATGTATATGTGGATCAGGTGACATGAGTATTTCTTCCACCATTTCTGGGAGCAATATTTTGAAGACATATACAGTAGTGTTAGGGGTACAAAGAGGTGTACCCTGTGTCTATGAATATAGAGATAATGCATGAGTAGACCATCCTGTGAATAAATAATATAACTGGTTCCACTTTAAATAATGGAATTGACATCTGAAACTATACAGGAAATCTTATGTTGATATACAATCATTTATTCCAACCAGTTATACATCTAATGGAAATATTAGGATTATGGTTTATCATGAAGGGTGTTTGAGTTTTGCTTCATAAGTGATTATAAAAAATGAAAATATTGTGATTGGAAAAAAGTCTTATGAAAAGACCATTCAAGAAACATGGAGGAATACATGTGTTCTGAAGCAGAAAGTGATTGATCATGAAAAAAATGCCTATATGTTTTCTAACTTTTGGATGAAATATATATCCTATGATGTGCATAAACTGAAGAAATAGTAATGTACCAGTGTTGAATAAAAATGAACCGCAAAATACACATCATGTCCCCTAAGAATCTACTTGCATTGATGTTAACTGGGACAGTAACTGTAGAAATATTAGAGTTTGTATGCGCCATTCACTGAAGTTAGTTTCAGTACTAGGAAACAAATATGTATTTCAGGTGGATGATTATTTCTGAGAATGATCTTGTGGAAAGTTTGTTATAAATCCACATATATGAATATGAATGAATTTAGCGAGTGTATAATAAGACACATATATTTCATATATACACACTCACACGCACAGACATTAAAAAGTAACAATATAGGAGATCCAACATGGCGGCGGGCATGGAGAAATCAAGTCTCTGACCTCTTATGCGCGGGCATAGGGAGTCGTAAACTGTCTAAATGCTATTTGCTCAGAATCACTAGGCAATGCTGACCTGACGTCGATCTGGGGCGAACAGTCTGGGACCTTCAGAACACACACAGAGCCCGGATCAGCTGCATACAAGCTCAGATTTGCCTGCTTCTCGTGACTCAGAACTAACGTTCCCGCTGAAATAACTGGTCGGCCCTTCTGAATTTACAGAGTTAAAAGCAAACTGAGCCTTCATAGGCAGTGGCCACTGGATTGAAATGGGGCTTGGGAGAGACAGTTAGGACCACCCGTTGCAATGGTCACCTGGCAAAAGGAATGAACGGTCACCATTTGCATGGGATAACACCATGGCAGAGAACTGACGTCATGGGCAGAGGAGATAACTTTATTGAAATCAGCACGACAGGTGTGTAATCCCCTATCCATCTCTCTCCACACAGCTGGGAAACCTTAAGGGCCCCTCACAGCTCTCCCGTAAGGGACCCTCCCAGCTCTCCCATGAGCAAGATAGCCAGACCAAGGGAATCAGGTGTGGCGCGGGACTCGTGACGTGGAATTCCCAGCTACCGCTCCCACCAGTGCTGACAACCAGCACCAGCTAATGGAGGCATGGCTACCAGAGGGTAAGCAAATTTGCTGGGGGCTGTCAGCCCAAAGCTCTACAAACTTAGCGTCTGAGGAGGGCAAACAGGGAGAGTGTGCCAGGCGTTCATGAAAACAGGGCTACCAGGAGCAGAGACCTGACATGTAGCCAGTATTTTGGTGAGTGTCACAGTTGAGTGGAGCCTGGCTTGAGGAAACACAAGAGAAGGCCCTAGGTACTCAGGATTAGAGACCCACCCAATCTGGAAGGAAGAGCTGCTGCACAGTGATTGGTTCCCACCTATTGAGAGGAGACGCTTGGCCCAGTGAGTACAGCTCCACCTACTGAAAGAAAAGTTAATTGAAGTCTATGACTTCATGTATTTTTATTATTTTTTTATTTTTAGTTTTTTTTTTTCTTTCATTTTCATTTTTTTGTTGTTGTTCTTCAACTTATTTTAATGTTTTTATTTTTTTAATTTTATTATTATTATTATTATTTTAAATTTTAATTTTCATTTTTTAAATTATCATTATTATTTTAAAAAATTATTTTTTCTTTATTTTCTATTTTTTTCTTTTGTCTTTTTATTTCTTTTCAATTTTCTTATTCCCTCTTCCTTGAATTCTACCTACCTATTCTCATTCTCTTTAGTGACTTCTTCCCATCCCTTCTGATATCTTTCCTCCCAAGCTTCAAATAAATTTATAAGAGTAAGCAGTATCTCAGCACTCAAACAGAACAAGAAGTAACATGAGCAGCATAAAAAGGCAAGAAAGAAAAGGAGTACAAACAATGAAGGACAACCTAAATTTTCAGGAGGACCTAGAATCATCAGAAAAATGGTCATATAAAGAACTCAAGGAATACCTTAGAGAGATGGAATGGAACCTTAAAGAGGATATGAGGCAGCAAATCCATACAGTGAAAGAACACATTGAAAATGAATTACATAAACAGATAAAAGAAGAAGTTAAGCATCTTTATCAGGGATAGAGATTATAAAAAAATCAAACAATAATTCCAGAAATGAAGGAAATGATAAACCAAATTAAAAACTCAATTGAGAGTATCACTAACAGAGTGTAGCAAGTAGAATACAGAATGTCACATAATGAAGACAAAATATATCATCTTGAAAAGAGTCTAGCCAACACAGAAAGGCTGGTAAAAAATCACGAGAAAAACATCCAAGAGATATGGGATAACATAAAAAAAAACAACTGATGAGTCATCTGGATAGAGGAAGGTACAGAGATTCAAACCATGGGAATGAGTAACCTGTTGAATGAAATAATTACAGAAAATTTTCCAGAAATAAAAAAGGAAAAGGATATACAAATTGTAGATGCTTACAGGACACAGAGCACAAAAAATTACAGTAGACCAAAGCCAAGACACATTGTTATGAAGATATCCAATATACAGAACAAAGAGAAAATATTAAAAGCTTAAAGAGAAAAGTTGCAGATTAAATTCAGGGGTAAACTAAAAATGTTAACAACGGATTTTTCATCACAGACACTGAAAGTGAGAAGATCCTGGAACAATGTATTTCAAACACTGAAAGACAATGGATGCCAACCAAGAATTCTGTATCCAGCATAATTAAGCTTCAGGTACGACAACAAAATAAAAATCTTTCATGATAAACAAAAGCTAAAAGAATTTTCAGTCAGAAAACCAGCATTGCAAAGTGTATTGAGCAAAACACTACATGAGGAAAAAATAAAAAACAACAACCAAAACCATCAGTGGGAAGTGCCTCAGTAATGACAGAGGGCGCGGGAAAAGCTAATCATGGAGAAACAAACTAAATAAAAAAAAAAAAAAGATAAATATTTGATAAAAAAAAGATAAATATTGATATATGGTTTGTACTGGCTGGCAGTACAAACCATATATCAATAGTAACTCTAAACACTAATGGCTTAAACTCTCCAATAAAGCAACATAGGCTTGTAGCTTGGATTCAAAAAACAAATCCAACAGTATGTTGCCTCCAGCAGACACATCTGAATGGAAAAGACATACAAAGGCTGAAGGTGAAAGGTTGGGAAAAAATATACCATGCACATGGTTCTCATAAGCAAGCAGGGGTGGCCATCCTCATATCGAATAAAATCGACTTCAAGACTAATTTAATCAAAAGGGATAAGGAAGGACATTATATACTGTTAAAAGGAACCATTCACAAACAAGACATAAAAATTATCAATATTTACGCACCCTTTAATGGTGCTGCGACGTTCATAAAAAAATTCTCCTCAAGTTCAAGAATCAAATAGACCACAACACAATAATTATGGGTGACTTCAACACACCTCTCTCATAATTGGACAGATCCTCCAAACAAAAGTTGAATAAAGAAACTATAGAACTCAATATCACAATCAATAACCTAGACTTAACTGACATATATATAGAATATATCAACCATCATCAAGTGGATATACTTTTTTCTCAGCAGCACATGGATCCTTCTCAAAAATAGACTATATATTATGCCATAGGGCAACCCTCAGTAAATATAAAGAGGTGGACTTAATACCATGAATTTTATCTGATCATAATGGAATGAAACTGTAAATCAATGAAAAAGAAGGAAGGAAAAATCCTACATCACATGGAAAATGAACAATATGTTACTGAATGATCAATGGGTTACAGAAGACATAAATGAGGAAATCAAAAAATTCTTAGAGATAAATGAAAATACAGACACAACATATCGAAATCTATGGGACACAATGAAAGCAGTTTTAACAGGGAAATTCATCACATGGACGTCATTCCTCAAAAAAAGGAAAGAACAACAAATAGATGAGCTAACACTTCATTTCAAAGCCCTAGAAAAGGAAGAGCAAAACAACAGCAAATGTAGCAGAAGGCAAGAAATAATTAAAATCAGAGCGGAAAACAACAAAATTGAAACAAAAGAAATTATTGAAAAAATTAACAAAAGTAAAGCTTGGTTCTTCGAAAAATAAATAAGATCGATAGACCCTTAGCATCCCTTTATGTTCAAAACATTAGAAAAACTAGGGATAACAGGAACTTACCTCGACATTGTAAAAGCTATCTATGTTAAGCCTCAGGCTAGCATCATTCTGAATGGAGAAAAATTGAAGCATTCCCTCTAATATCTGGAACAAGACAGGGATGTCCTCTACCACCACTTCTATTCAATATAGTTCTCAAAACACTGGCCAGAGCAATTAGACAGATGAAAGAAATTAAAGGCATAAAAATAGGAAAAGAATAACTTAAATTATCACTATTTGCAGCTGACATGATTCTATATATAGAAGACCCAAAGGGGTCTACAAGAAAACTACTAGAACTAATAAATGATTTCAGCAATGTGGCAGGATATAAAATCAACATGCATAAATCAAAGGCATTTCTGTATATCAGCGACAAAACTTCTGAAACAGAAATGAGAAAAAAAAACACTCCATTCACAATATCCTCAAAAAATAAAAATAAAATCTTTGGGAATCAACCTAACAAAAGAGGTGAAAGATTTATACAATGCTTACTACAGAACCCTATAAAGAGAAGTAGAATAAGACCTTAGAAGATGGAAAAATATACACTGTTCATGGATAGGGAGAACTAACATCATCAAAATGGTGATATTACCAAAAGCTCTCTATAGGTTTAACGCAATGCCAATCAAAATCCCAACGGCATTTCTTGTAGAAATAGAGAAAGCAATCATGAAATTCATATAGAAAAATAAAAGACCCAGAAAAGCAAAAGCAATTCTAACCAGGAAGTGTGAATAAGGCGGTATAGCGATACCAGATTTCAAACTAAATTTCAGAGCAATAGTAACAAAGACAGCATGGTACGGGTACCAAAACAGGCGGGTGGACCAATGGTACAGAATGTAGGACACAGAGATTAATCCACAATGCTACAAGAATCTTATATTTGATAAAGGATTTAAAAGCATGCAATGGAGGAAGGATAGCATCTTCGACAAATGGTCCTGGGAAAACTGGAAATTAATATGTAACAAAATGAAACTGAATCCCTTTCTCTCGCATGCACAAAAGTTAACTCAAAATGGATCAAGGACCTTGATATCAAATCAGAGACATGGCATCTGATAGAAGAAAAAGTTGGCTACGATCTACATACTGTGGGGTCGGGCTCCAAATTCCTCAATAGGACACCCATAGCACAAGAGTTAATAACTTGTATCAACACATGGGACTTACTCAAAGTAAAAATTTTTTTCTCAGCATAGAAACAATAAGAGAGGTAAATAGGGAGCCTGCATCCTGGGAACAAATCTTACTCCTCACACTTCAAATAGAGCCCTAATATCCAGAGTATACAAAGAACTCAAAAAATTAAACAATAAGATAACAAATAACCCAATCAACAAATGGGCCAAGGACCTCAACAGACACTTCTCAGAGGAGGACATATAATCAATCAACAAATACATGAAAAAATGCTCACCATCTCCAGCAGTCAGAGAAAGGTGAATCAAAACCACCCTAAGATACCATCTCACTCCAGGAAGATTGGCAGCAATTATGAAGTCAAACAACAAGTGCTGGCGAGGATGTGGGGAAACAGATACACTTATACATTGCTGGAGGGACTGCAAATTGATTCAGCCAATTTGGAAAGCAGTATGGTGATTCCTTGGAAAGCGGGGAATGGAACCACCATTTAACCCAGCTATTCCCTTTCTCGGTCAATTCCCTAAAGACCTAATAATAGCGTGCTACAGGGACACTGCTACATCAATGTTCATAGCAGCACAATTCACAATAGCAAGACGGTGGAACCAACCTAGATGCACTTCAATAGATGAATGGATAAAAAAATGTGGCATTTATACACAATGGAGTATTACTCTGCATTAAAAAATGACAAAATCATGGAATTTGCAAGGAAATGGATGGTACTAGAGCAGATTATGCTAAGTTAAACTAGCCAATCCCAAAAAAACAAATGCCAAATGTCTTCTTTGATATAAAGAGAGTAACTAAGAACAGAGAAGGGATGAAGAGGATGAGAAGACGATTAACATTAAAACAAGGATGAGAGGTGGGAAGGAAAGGGAGAGAGAAGAGAAATTGCATGGAAATGGAAGGAGACCCTCAGGGTTATACAAAATCACATACAAGAGGAAGTGAGAAGAAAGGGAAAAATAATACAAGAGAGAGAAAGTTATTACAGTAGAGAGGGTAGAGAGAGAAGAGGAGAGGAGAGGGGAGGGGGATAGTAGAGGATAGGAAAGGCAGCAGAATACAACAGACACTAGTATGGAAATATGTGAATCAATGGATGTGTAAGTGATGAGATTCTGCAATCTGTATATGGGGTAAAAATGGGAGTTCATAACGCACTTGAATCAAAGTGAGAAATATGATATATCAAGAACTATGTAATGTTTTGAAAAAGCATAAATAAAAATTTAAAAAAAGGAAACTAACTTTGGTGAATGATGCACGTGAATCCTAATATTTCTACAGTAACTGATCCAGTTTAATATCAATGCAAGTAGATTCCTTTGGTACATGATGTGTATTTTGACGTTTATTTTTATTCAACACTGGTACATTACAATTTCATCAGTTTATGCACATTAAAGGATATATATTTCATCCACAATTTAGCAAATTTATAGGCATTTGTTTCATTTTCAATCACTTCCTTCTTCAGAACTCATGTCTTCCTCCATATTTCTTGACTGGTAATTTTATGAGACTTCTTTCCAAACACATTATTTTCAATTTCCTTAATCATTTTGAAGCAAAACTCACACACACTTCATGATAAACAATAACCCTAAGATGACAATTAGATATATAACTGGTTGGAATGAATGATTGTATGTCAATATATGATTTCTTATATATATTCAGATATCAATTCAATCCATTATTTAAAGTGGAACCAGTTATATTATTTATTCAGAGTATGTTCTATTCATGCATTATCTCTATATTCATAGACACAGGGTACACCACTTTGTAAGCCCAATACTAATTTATATGTCTTCAAATATTGCTCACAGAAATGGTGAAAGAAATTCTCATGTCACATGATCTACATATATATTTTATCACAATAATTTTCTGGGCACAAAATGCAATGGTCACACTTATGATTGTACCAAATCCTAAATGAAAATTGAACATGGATTACTAAAAACATCCATGTCCAGGTAGCCTAATGCTTTCAAATGTCATTTCTATTGGTGACTACATATTTGTTTCTTCCTAAGATTATGTATTCAATAACAATCCTGTTGAAAATGTCTAAACCTATCACTCACTTTATAATTGCCTGATTTTGTAATGTCACTATTGATATTTTCTTTTCTATATTTTCCCCAGTTCATCATTGTGACTGACTCTTCGCATATGCTGACATTTACATTCACTCTATAAATGAAACCCTATTGCTAAAGAACATTTGATCCAAATTTTATAATCACTCTTTTTCCTAAACTTAACGACTGTCTTCCTAATCCTACCGACTATCTCAATTTGAGTGGATCTTCTCTTCTACAATCAATCATCCAAGGTACAAGGTCCTATGCCTTTGATTGTCAATTTATCTGAGACAAACGTGCAGAACACAATTAAAAGCTAAGAATCCCAATCAAGGTCCTAATGCCCTTCTGGGCTACAAATCTTACCTAGATTTCTGTTTTCATACTTATATTTCACTTCTAAAGTCTTATAAATATCGCAGGTTCAAAATACCATTATTCATCAAGCAGAATGATTCCTAACCCAAATCGAACATGTTTTTAACCCTAACCATACACTGTTCCCTCAATCTAACTTTACAGAAGAGCATGGACAGAGTTCGTCTTGCATTTCATCAATGTATGGGATCTTCCACCTTCTGAGAACCTCAAAGGTCCTTGCAGATTTGATCCTTGGAGACGATGTAGGCAGCTATGAAGGACCTGAGAGACCAAAAGTCATCTTCTATGGCAAACAACCTGGTCAGGATGAAGGGGTGTGTCTGAGTAATCCTCTCTCTTCTTAATGTCGAGAAGATGGACCAAACCAGGCCTATGTGGAGAGCTGTTCCCGCAAACTGGTGCAGCCAATTTGGAAAGCAGTATGGAGATTCTTGGGAAAGCTGGGAATGGAACCACAATTTGACCCAGCTATTGCCCTTTTCGGACTATTCCCTGAAGACCTTAAAAGAGTAAACCTCAGGGATACTGCTGTTGTTCATAGCAGTACAATTCACAATTGCTACACTGTGGACCCAACCCCGATGCCCTCTAATAGATGAATGGATAACAAAAATGTGGCATTTATACACCATGGAGTATTATGCAGCACTAAAATATGACAAAATCATGGAATTTTCAGGTAAATGGATGGTACTAGAGCAGATAATGCTTAGTGAAGCTAGCCAATCCCTAAAAAACAAATACCAAATGTCTTCTTGGATATAATGAGAGCAACTAAGAACAGAACAGGGAGGAAGAGCAGGAAGAAAAGATTAACATTAAACAGAGACATGAGGTGGGAAGGAAACGAAGAGAAAAGGGAAATTGCATGATAATGGAGGGAGACCCTCATTGTTACACAAAATTACATATAAGAGGTTGGGAGGGGAATGGGAAAATAAACAAGGAGAGAAAAGAATTACAGTATATGGGGTAGAGAGAGAAGATGGGAGGGGAAGGGAGGGGGGATAGTAGAGTATAGGCAAGGTAGCAGAATTCAACAGTAACTAATAGGGCATTATGTAAAAATGTGAATGTGTAACCAATGTGATTCTGCAATCTATAATTGGGGAAAAAATGTGAGTTCATAACCCACTTGAATCCAATGTATGAAATATGCTATGTCAAGAGCAATGTAATGTTTTAAGCAACCAAAAAACTGAAAAAGAAAGTAGCAATATATATTCCAATCGAAATTCATCATGAAATATATAAAATCAACAGATGCAAAAATATTCATTTTACTGAACATGGATTCATGTATAATGTTATTCAAATAGGAAGCTCACCCATAGGTTCAATTTTCAGTTCCAACAGCGTTTAGGAGGAGTGATCTCTTCTCACAATTTTTATCTGCCAATTCAGCTACCTCACAAGTATGTACGTGTGATACCCAGTAGGACTCTATATGTGCATATAAAAATACATGTGCTGAATAGGCTACAGAGAAAGGGAGACAGGATTCCCATATATGTTAACTTTAAAAACACATGTTTAATTATTTCAAGAAAAAATTGACTAGATTTATAACTCCTATACTATATAATGCAAAAGGCAATTCCAACTACACACCATGCCTCCTCTCAATGGCTTGTATTTCTATTCTGTTTGGGTTATTTTTTACCATCATATTACGATTATTAGTAAGAGTCTAGTATGGTATGGGTTAGTGTCAGGAATTCAGTATTTCAAATGGAAAATTGGAAAATGAATTCAATGTGTATGTAAATATGTGCTACACAAAAATCTTCCCACTCACATCCAGAACAATGCCTTGACATTACCTTCGCCCCAAGTTAGACACAATTAGAGTAGAAAAGTGTGAAAATCTGTGAATACATATCTGGAATGGAAAATGCTCGGGAGTTCACATACTTGGAGGTGGTAGAGGAGTTTCCAAAAATAAGGGACAGTGTAAACACTCCACAAACATGGAGCTCTGAGAGCCTAAAAACTATTTGAAAAACTGCCTCTGAGTTTGGGCACTTGAAATATATGTTGTTGTCAGGAGATTTGGCTTCCTTTGTAGTGAGACCATCAAAGCTGGGTCTGCATCTATGTGACCTGAAGGACATGGTTTCTTATTTTCCAATGAACATGAGGCAGCAGTGCTAAATCCTCTCTTTGTAGTTAAACTGTGGTCACTGTGGGCTAAGTGTCTCCCTGTGTGGACTGTTAAGCCATTTGGTCATCCTCCACTTTTTGTGGTATTTTTGCTGCTGCACTGGGAGTTTGGAATTTGCTTCACAAAATGCAAGGAGCTAACTGGGACACAGTGCTGGAGGGAGTTCTGTCACGTGTGGTGGATGAGGGTCTGCAGGAGAATACACCAACAAGGCTTCTTTCCCACATAAATTGCACCAATAACCATAGCAACCTGATTCTGAACATTTCCCAGAAAGCTTTCCATATAACAAGATGCCTTTACATATTTAGGGTCTGCGGGCTGCACCATGTCAGTCACAAGCCATTTGGAAGCCAATGGCAGATCCACATGGCCCCACCATGATGTTTTTTCACACACCTGCCCACCCCTGCTCTAGGCCCACTACTCGGCATGCCCCAAATTACTGGCATCTCTGTTCTACACCATTTTCATGAAACCCAGTCAAACAAGGCAATGTCAGGTATACTCATGATCAGCAACAGGAAATCCAAAGTTTCTCCAGTGCCACCTGGTCATGGGAATTTCCAAAATTTCATGGTATTTATCTAGCCATTTTTCAAGGATGAAGTTGGAGGCACTGTGGGTTTCAGTTCATTCAGGAACCATTAAGTTTTGAGAAAGCTCATTTCAATGAAAGCTCTGGAGAACTCCCACAGGCAAGGCTTCCCAAAGAGTGACCAAAATGCCACATGAAGCCAGGCCAATTGAGATCTACAATGTGAGGTCCATCTGTGTTTTAACTCTCCACTATGGCTGCCAAGTCTTTCAAAATAAAATCATGTGATATGCTAGCTGAGATTCCCAATGGTCTGCGGAAAGCCACCCTGGGCCTAGATCTCAGTTTCCAAGGGCGACTCTCATGAATGACCTTTTAAAATCCCAACACATTTCATGGAAATACTTCTCTGAGTTCAGTTCCAGAACTCATTCTCTAAGGAGAATCACACCAGAGTTTGTTCCCAGGTGAACCCAGTCATCCATTCCAAACGCCACAAAAATAACCACAATTAAATCCAAAACACTCCCACATGGCCGTCATCTTCTTCCATATAGACACTCATCATTATGTCTTGCTGAAGGTTACTATGAGGGTCACAGCCCAAGAAAGTGTCCAAAATAAGCTCAATTGCCCCTCATTTGCTTAAAATCACGGTGGCCTGGGCAATTTTCCTGTGAATCAGGAGTGATGAAATATTCCTGCTGTTAAAGTGTTCCACTTCTCCAATTTGAGTCCTACGTGCTGTCAGGTATATATTCTTTTTTCTGATTTGGAGTCATGAGAAAACCGAAGCACCTATGGGCTAGCCTCTTCAGGGATTTGAAGAACTCATTTGACCCAAATGATTCCTATTCTCACTTGATGAAGGTCAGGAACCTAACACAAGAAGGCAAAAAAATTCATCCACAATGACTTCTCTTTTGGCCATTTTTGTTTTGGAAAAACATGGGATCTTTCTTTATATTCATCAGGTGCTGAGAATCTAAGCCACAACCTCACACAAGGACAAGAGGCTGATTCAGACACATCCTATTCCAAAGCAATTAAGCAAAGAGCCACAGGTGATGCTCATTCTTTTCCATATGAAAACAGTTTTCATCAGGCTTCACAAATGTGTGGCCTGAGGCAATGACCTTCCTGAAATTTAGGTTAATAGAAACCTAAGTAAGCAAATGGCCCAAAGCAGGGTTTCTCCACTGAGAATTTACTGGTCACACTGATATCTGAGTTTTCTGAGATGCTCCCATTCCTTCAGCTATCCAGTACATGGCCATGTCACAGAGCCTTCTGGTGATACATGAGCCTATTCTGGAGAGTGGCCAGAATTCATGAAGAAAACAGGATCTTAGGGAGATAGTAGGTTTTGCCCATCCATAAGGCAAGCTGCAATCCATTCATCAAATGGGCAAGATGAATGCTGGGAAGCTTTCTACTAGAGACAACACATCCATTAATGCATTCTCTTTTCTAATGTCTGCAACCACGGATACAGTGGGATACACAGATATAGAAACACTCACCATGTCAAAAGACTTTCTAGAAACAGTCCACTCCAAACCAAACAAACCGCCTTTCCTACCTATTCTCAGAACATGAGAAAACACCACAAACTCACACCCACAACAGCAAAGGCACCTCCTTCCCCCAAGTAGGTCTGTGATGATCCGGAGTGTCTTCTGACTGGTGGACCATATAATGTTCCCCCGAAATGGCCTGTCCTGTCTCAGATTTGGTCTCCTTGGCCAACTCTGTGAAGTTGTCAGGTGCCAGCGGTGAGCCACTACCTGCTTTCTCAGGATAGGCCTCTCTTCAGAGCTCTGCTGGCATTTGTCCATCCTCACATCAGTAGGTACCAAGAAAGACTGACTCTGTCCTTGGGAAAAGCAAACAAGTTAGCCCACTGGCACTTGGACTGGGACTGGCTCTGGGTGCTTGGCTTCCTGGATCCCAAGTTCAGAGAATTCTATCACCAAGGAAGTGAGGTAAGGTCACTTCCTTCAGGAACTGAATGAGGTCACTGCTTTGGTAACCACTTTGTCCTAACAGTTGCTTCCAAGGTTCCCATGAGATGGCGGCTGCCCCGACATACTGTAACATATTCAGAAGTTAGAATTGTATATCAACCATAGGAACTTGGGAACTGCTATGCACACAGGCCTGGTTTGGTCTATCTTCTCTACAATAAAAAGAGAGAGGCTGATTAAGACACATCAATTCATCCTGAAAAGGTTGTTTGCCATGGAAGATGACTATTGCTCCCTCAGGTCCTACACAGCTGCCTACATCTCCAAGGATCATTTCTCCATGGATCTTTGAGGTTCTCATCAGGTGGAAGGTCACCTATATTCCTATATTGTAAGACCAACTCTCTCCCAGCTTTCGGTATGTTATATTAAAAGTAGAGTTTATGGTTATGTGTAATAACAGCTTTGATTTGGGTTAGGAATCATTCTGCGGAATGAATAATGTTATTGGCAACCTGCGGTATTTACAAGAGTATATAGGTGACATCTAAGTATGAAATAAAAAATTTAGGTAAGATTTGAAACCCAGAAAGGCATTGGGCCCTTTAGTGGGATACTTAGCTTTGAATTATGTGCTGCACATTTGTCTCAGATAAATCAATATACAAAGGTATAGGACCTTGTACCTTGGATGATTGAATGTTGAAGAGAACATCCAGTCAAAAAGAGATAGTCAGTAGAATTAAGAACGTAGTCGATAGGCTTAGAAAGAAGAGTGAGTATAGGATTTGGAACAAAAGTTCTTTAGCAATAGGGTTTTGGGTAGAGAGTGAATGTAAATGTGAGCACATGTGAAGAGTCAGTCAAAATGACGAACTGGGAATAACATGTAGGAAAGCAGATATCAATAGAGACATTAGGAAATCAAGCAAAGTATAAAGAGAGTGATAGGATTAGACATTTTCAACAGGCTTGAGGTTGAATATATAATCTTAAGAAGAAACAAATATGTAGTCATCAATTGGATTGACATTTGAGAGCATTAGGCAACCTGGACATGAATGTATTTAGTAATCCATGTTCACTTTCCATTTAGGCTTTGGTACAATCATAAGTGTGACCTTTGCTTTTTGTGTCCAGAATATTCTGTGATATAATGTATATGTGGATCAGGTGTCATGAGTATTTCTTCCACCATTTCTAGGAGCAATATTTTGAAGACGTCTAAATTAGTATGGGGGTAGAAATAGGTGTACCTTGTATTTATGAATATAGAGTTAATGCATGAATAGACCATACTGTGAATAAATAGTATAACTGGATCCACTTTAAATAATTGATTGAAGTGATATCTGAAAATACATAAGAAATGTTATATTGATATAATATCATTCATTCCAACCAGTTATAAATCTAATGTTCATCTTAGGGTTATGGTTTATCATGAAGGGTGTTTGAGTTTTGTTTCAAAAGTGATTATGGAAATCAAAAGTAATGTGTTTGGAAAGAAGTCTCATGAAAAGATCAGTCAAGAAACATAGAGAAATACATGAGTTCTGGAGAAGGAAGTGATTGAAAGTGAAACAAAGGCCTATAAATTTGCTAAATAGTGGATGAAATATATATCCTATGATGTGCATAAACTGACGAAATAGTAATGTACCAGTGTTGAATAAAAATGAACGTCAAAATACACATCATGTCCCATAGGAATCTAGTTGCATTGATGTTAAACTAGGTCAGTTACTGCAGAAATATTAGAATTTGTATGCACCTTTCACTGAAGTTAGTTTTCAGTACTAGGAAACAAATATGTATTTCAGGTTGATGAATATTTCTGAGAATAATCTTGTAAAAAGTTGATTATTAATCCACATACATGAACATGAATGAATTTGGGGAGTGTATATAAAACTCATAAATTTCATATTTTGAAAAATCTGGAGAGTGTGTGTGTGTGTGTGTATATATATATATATATATATATATATATATATATATATATATATATATATATATATTTATATATACACAAACAAAGACAGACATTAAAAAGTAGGAATATATATGTCAATCGAAGTTCACCATGAAATTTATATCATTCACAGATCCAAAAACATTCATTTTACTGAACATGGATTTATGTATAATGTTGTTCAACTAGGAAGCTCACCCATAGCTTGAATTTTCAGTTCCAAAAGCGTTTAGGAGGAGTGATTTCTTCTCACCATTTGTATCTGCCAAGTCAGGCACCTCACAAAGATATACGCGTGTTATCAGGTAGGATTCTATATGTGCATATAAAAATACATGTGCTGAATAGGCTACAGAGAAAGCGAGAGAGGAATTCACATATTTATTAACTTTAAAAACACATGGAGAACTATTTCAATTAAAAGTTGACTAGATTTATAACACCTACCCATTATCTTGCAAAAGGCAAGTCCAATATACACCATGCCTCCTCTGAACTGCTTGTATTTCAATTCTGTTTGGGTTATTTTTCTCCATCATATTAGTATTAGTAGTTAGAGTCTAGTAGGGTATGGGTTATTGTCAGGGATAAAGTATATTGAATGGAAAATTGGAAAATGAATCCAATGTGTATGCAAATATGGGGTATTCAATAATCTTCCCACTCTCATCCAGAACAATGCCTTGACATTACCTTTGCCCCAAGGAAGACACAATTAGAGGACAAGAGTTAGAAATTCTGTGAATACATTTATGGAATAGAAAATGCTCAGGAGTTCACAACCTTGGAGGTGGTAGAGGAGTTTCCAAAAGTAAGGAACAGGGGTGATCACCCAACCTGATCTTTCGTTAATATTGGGAGCCATCTTGCCACAAAGCCATGGAAAGATAATTTTTGCTTTACTATAAATTACTGCAAATTCTGAACCTGCTTGGAATGCCTGCCCATGCCTTGAACTCACCCATGCCTAGAGTTCTGACCATATCGCAGCCCTCTCTGAAACTTTAGTGACACCTCATAAATATTGGCCTTCCCTGGCCAGACAACGACCCTCTCTGAGGCTCTAATGGTCTTCATAATTTCTGATGCTGGGACAGCGAAAAAAAATGTGAACTACAATTAGTGTGATGCTTGTCAAAGTTCTGTTTTCTGAAACTTCCTTTTTGTGTAACTTTTTGGGCTATAAAGCTGGGGTGTAGGAAAGGTGGGGACGCTGTCTTTTTTCCACCGTTTTGAGAAGGAGAGTCAGCCTGGCTGGTTGAACTAATAAGCTTGCCTTATTTTGATTTTAATTGGGGTCAGTGGTTTTTTCTTGCGTCCTGGTCTAACATTTTGGAGTTCCTCAGCGAGATGACCCAACCAGATCACAAGACCAGACTGCTGGAAATTATGAAGCTGGCCTTTCCTCCAGGACTCAGATCTGGAAAGCCAAGTTCCAAGGCCTTGGAGTGAGCCTTTGGTCCGGGGAGCACTGCACTGAACCATCACACTAAAACTATTAGCAAGCACCTGGTGGAGGAAGCCTCCATAGGTAAGTGGTGCCATTATTACATCTGATATCCGGTTAAGTGAGATGTCTTCTGATGACAGAGAGGTGGCCTGGGGAAGCTCACATATACTCCTGTCCTGGACAGTAACAAGAATTGTCCTGTCCTCTGTTCTGTTCTGTAGAGAATTTCTCTGAAAGAGTAGAAAGGTGCAGCCAGGCACGCAGGAGCTCCTACCTTGGAGCTTCAGCAAGACGTTGCATTGCTCCTCTGTTTTTCTGTATCTTCGCCAGGTTTGTGTTTCTTTGTGTTTTGTTCTGTGTTTTATATGTTTTTGTTTGTTTGTTTTTGTGCATCTTGTTGTGTGATTTCTGTGGTTAAAAACTTAAGGATATTGGATGTAAAAATGGATAATAAAGCAAGTAAGCCTGACACCCCTTTGGACTGTGCTCTAAGGAACTGTGATGAAGTTTACACCCCTTTGTTAAGCAGGATAAGAGAAGCCCCTAGCTGGCTGCCTGGAGCCCACCCACTGCACAGGGCAATGCCTGCTGGTGACCTAAAAACAGAGTATCTCCCAGGTTAACAATGGAAACTTTTTTAAAACCCCTTGTCGCTCCAGATCAAGAGAGTCACAACTTTTGGGCAGAGTTCCCTGTGTTTATGCTTTGTTAGCAAAGCAGTAAACCTCCCTTTTTATTTTTCTCAAACCCTGTCCTCATTATTAAATAGGTATTAATTTGCTTCAAGGTCAGGAACCAAACTTTAAGTTACAAATTTTGATAAACACCCCCCCAACGCCCAGGAACTTTTTGAAAGCTGACTACTGAAATGTTAGGAGATGGAGTGTGCTTGGGGTGGAACCAAACCAGAGGAGCTAATCCTGTAAGTAAAAGGAGGGACTGAGGGACTCCCAGCAGCTGCCAAAGCCTTGTTGCTTCAGGGAATTCCCTCTTTACTTCCCTGCACTGTAAAAATTATGCCACCCCTGTCTTCTTAAAAAACAGAAAAAGTAAAAGGGACACTAAATGCAGTAAATTCACCATGGAAACACTTGATATTACATTTCAGGTTGCCACTCTGTGAAAACATCTGATCCTCTTGTGGGGACATCTATAGTGCCACTGGTGTAGGAGATTTTTCTCTTATCTGCTCTGTTTTTAAGGCTTCTGTCTGTCAGCCATAGTCTGGAGCTCCTTTCTGTCTGTCTTGTGTCTTTGTTTCTGGCCCTTTAAGACATGTGGAATAATGTGCTGATATTATAAATTGTTTCTTGGGAATGATCTTACCTCAATGTGTGTTTTAATGATGATGTTTTGTTGTAACAATCTGGTATCTGAATGGGTTTTTGAAGCATTGCTCAATCTTGCAGTTAAAAGTCGGGTTTAGGGAATTGTTTAGTTAATGATTTCAGATAATTCATGCCAGATAACTTAAATTCTTATGATGGAAAACTAAAGAACTCTACTTCCAAGTTGGCAAGTAACTTCCCAAACATTCAGTTTTGTTTTTCACTAATTTTGAATTGGGTAGACTGGGAAAATGTCACAGTGTGAACCAGTGCATTCATTTGGACAAGGATAGTAAATCATAGTAAGGTATCTGTTGACAAAACAAGATGTAAAGATATAAAATTTTGTGAATTTTATCTTAAAATTGTATCAAATTTCAACATCCGAATCTGAAAATTATGGTTAAAATGCCTTAGGCCTGAGGTGTCTGCTCAGAATAGCAGTTTTTTCCTCCTCCTTCCAGACCTCAGCCAGGACTTATGTTGACATTCAAATGAAAGAAGCCTGCAAGCTCAGTAGGAGAATGATCTGAGGCCTAAGGGGGGAAAAAGTTGAATTGTATGGTATTTACTAATTACTGGCCAGTCATTTTTTCCAGGACTCTAATTTTTTTCCTTAGATTCTTTATTTTTTTTGAGTTCATGATTTTGATCATACAGACCTAGGTTAATGTTTTTCTGATTATTTCTATCTTTGACCAACAGTGGAGTTTTTGAAACATTTCAGTGGAGATTTCACCTGCAAAAAGCTACAAGGCCTTTACTATTATTATGTGTGCACACATTTGTTATGTGTTGTATGTCTATATATACATATATCCGTATATCATATTGATGATATACAAATTAACATATATATGGAGCACTCATAAAAAAGCACTCATAAAAACAAATTTTAAAAAGTGGATTCAAAGAACTTAAATTCACCTGATTTAATTGGTTCAATTTAAATTGGATAAACAGATAAAAATAAATGTCTTTAAATTTAAGCTTACAAGTTTTTCTAGGTGTTCAAAAATCTAATAAAATATTAATGCCGACAAAAGGTCTAATATGCCTTGGTTCTAGGACTTTTCCTTCAACAAAAAAATCGCTTACACTGTTCAATACATTTGTCTAATATTTTGAAAAATAAGTAATGTAAATTTGATATGGGATTACTCATTCAAGAGTACTTTTGTTAGATATCTGGTTGATTTACTAAGGTCTGTATAAGTTTGTCCTAAAGTCTGTATAAGATTGTAAAAATCAGTCATGTGTTAAAGAGACAAAAATTTCTTAAACATAAGTTTACCCATAACATTGTGTTTATTAAGTTTTATTTTTTCTAGAGCTAGCAACCATAAAAATTAAACAACTGATTAAATAAGAACTGTTATTTTAAAGCACTGTACTGCCATTTCTTTAAAAGCTAAACTTGGTTAATGTAGAAACATCAATGCAGTTGTGATGCTATTAATGTGCTTATATCTTCCAGGTATACAAGTCTGTAAGGTAGAAACTTTAAAACAGCATTACATCAAGCTGGTGTTCTGAAGTTGTATGGTAAAAAAATATATTGGGGATTTATTTACCTGAAATCAATAAGATATGTAAACTTTTATGTTACTTTTTACATTGGGGAACAATTTATATGTATTTTTAAGTTAATGAGAGCCTAATCTATGTAAAGGTTAAAAAGTTTCAGCCTTTCTTTAATTAATGTTTTAAATGTTATATCATATGGTGTTAACTAATGTTCATGTGACCTCAAACAATTTATGTAAACTTTGTAAAATGATATTTTCAAAACAAAGATTAGCTTTAGAACTAAAACACTTAAGATTTATAATGAGCACTGCCTTACCTGAGATAAGGCTCTGTGTCCCATCTTACTATATGTGAGAATGACTACGAAAGCAGTAGGTCAGATGTTATTTCATTTAAAGTTATGTTCAAAAGTTTTTTTTTGTTGTTTTTTTTTCGGTCAAGATCACTAGCATCTCAAAAAGGGGATGTAATCTATAACTCAGCCAAAAAATTCAGGGTAGCTATTACAAGAACTGAGTATGTTTACTCTTGTTAATTTTATTTTGTAATTTCCTTATAGGTGACATAAAGATTTCCTGTTAGTGTTTTACAGAAGTGTTGCTTTAAGAACACAGCATGGGTTAATTTAAGATAATAACCCATCACCTACAAGACAGACAGAATAATACAGATCCCAATTAATAAAAAGTTAAATAATTTTAAATTATAGACATGAAAGCCCAGTACTCTTAATATAATTCTGTTAAAATTTATTTGATGGATGTTTAAGATTAGGATTTAAAATTAAAGTTAAATGAAAAGCGACAAGAAAACTAATATTTGGCTCTTGCCCTCTGAGTCAGTCTGTATCCAGAGAACAGCGGACTTCTCTAAAGAGCTTTGCAACTCTGAACCACATAACCTCCTGATCAGGGAGATTAATAAGACCACTGGAGAACAGAAAGCCAATCAGTGCATTGCTACAAAGAGGATAGTCATCAGAGAAGGGAGATATCCCTGATGCTTCCAAGGGAAGCCACATGGTCAAGGAAGACCTGGACCCACCTAGCACAAATGGCACTAGCAGAACTGAGAAGCTGCTCTCAATTTTCCCCAAGAATGACTCCCATAAAAGCTCAGCTGACTGTTCACAATATAGAGAAACAAAAGTCAGTTTGACTGCTTCATATTAAACACTTAGAATAGACAGTTAAAAACAAAATACAGCCATTCCTGGGCATTTTATATAATAATAGTAATAATAATATATTATGGTATTCACTTCATGTTAGCCTCCCAAAATAAGTAAGCCTGGAGGCTACAAAGAATTATTCTCAGACAGGAATGCCTGAAACTATAAAATGAGACTATCAAAACGATCTGCCAGAGGCAGAAGTTTTTAGTTTAAGGCCTACAGATATTCTTAAGCTAAACACATAGGCTTGGTATTTGTAAGTATGATTATCCAGCCCTGAGTAAGAGAATTAAAGGTGTCTCTATTAGACACAGAGGTCATACTAAAAGGATTTTGCAAGATCAGATGACATTAAATTATTCAACTGTATCTTATGGGGAGGGACAACTGTAACACTAAAAGTTAAATATTAAGTTAACAGTCCTGATAACTGGGGATATTAAAGGCTTGTGAGGGAACTTCTATACAGTGACATGTTCCAGCTGCTGCAACATTTATTCAGTACTCATGTTTTTTGTTTCTCTCATAGAAGAACCCATTCCCAGATGACTTTACAACCTGTTCTTCCACAACCAGACTTCAAACCGAACTGACTTCTAAACAGCATGGTACTGGTACCAAAACAGGCGGGTGGACCAATGGTACAGAATAGAGGACACAGAAACCAATCCACAAAACTACAACTATCTTATATTCAATAAAGGGGCTAAAAACATGAAATGGAAGAAGGATAGCATCTTCAACAAATGGTGTTGGGAAAACTGGAAATCCATATGCAACAAAATGAAACTGAATCCCTTTCTCTCACCATGCACAAAAGTTAACTCAAAGTGGATCAAGGAACTTGAGATCAAATCAGAGACATCGCGTCTGATAGAAGAAAAAGTTGGCTATGATCTACATACTGGGGGTCGGGCTCCAAATTCCTCAATAGGACACTCATAGCACAACAGTTAATAACAAGAATCAACAAATGGGACGTACTCAAACTAAAAATTTTTTCTCAGCAAAAGAAACAATAAGAGAGGTAAATAGGGAGCCTACATCCTGGGAACAAATCTTTAGTCCTCACACTTCAGATAGAGCCCTAATATCCAGAATATACAAAGAACTAAAAAAATTAAACAATGAGATAACAAATACCCAATCAACAAATGGGCCAAGGACCTGAACAGACACTTCTCAGAGGAGGACATACAATCAATCAACAAGTATATGAAAAAATGCTCACCATCTCTAGCAGTCAGAGAAATGCAAATCAAAACCACTCTAAGATACCATCTCACTCCAGTAAGATTGGCAGCCATTAGGAAGTCAAACAGCAACAAGTGCTGGCGAGGATGTGGGGAAAAGGGTACTCTTGTACATTGCTGGTGGGACTGCAAATTGGTGTGGCCAGTTTGGAAAGCAGTATGGAGATTTCTTGGAAAGCTCGGAATGGAACCACCATTTGATCCAGCTATTCCCCTACTCGGTCTATTCCCTAAAGACCTAAAAAGAGCACACTATAGGGACACTGCTACATCCATGTTCATAGCAGCATAATTCACAATAGCAAGACTGTGGAACCAACCTAGTTGCCCTTCAATAGACGAATGGATAAAAAAATGTGCCATTTATACACAATGGAGTATTACTCTGCATTAAGAAAAGACAAAATCTTAGAATTTGGAGAAAAATGGATGGCATTAGTGCAGATTATGCTAAGTGAAGCTAGCGAATCCCTTAAAAACAAATGCCAAATATCTTCTTTGATATAAGGAGAGTAACTAAGAACAGAGTAGGGACAAAGAGCATGAGAAGAAGATTAACATTAAACAGGGATGAGAGGTGAAAGGGAAAGGGAGAGAGAAGGGAAATTGCATGTAAATGGAAGGAGACCCTCAGGGGTATAAAAAATTACATAGAAGAGGAAGTGAGGAAAAAGGAGGAAAAATATAAGGGGGAGAAATGAATTACAGTAGAGGGGGTAGAGAGAGAAGAGGGGAGGGGAGGGGGGAGGGGGGATAGTAGAGGGTAGGAAAGGCAGCAGAATACAACAGACACCAAAATAGCAATATGTAAAACAATGGTTCTGCAACTGTTGTGATTCTGCAATCTCTATATGGGGTAAAAATGGGAGCTCATATCCCACTTGAATCAAAGTGTGAAATATGATATATCAAGAACTATGTAATGTTTTGTACAACCTACAATAAAAATTAATTAAAAAAAAAAGAAATACAAGGAGTTCAACTGGGACACAGTGCTGGAGTTAGTCCTGTCACTTGTGGTGGGTCAGGGTCTGCAGAAGAATGCACCAACCAGGCTTCTATCCCACATAGCTAACCCCCTTGACCATAGCAACCGGATTCAGAACATTGCCCTGAAACATCTCCATATAACAAGATGCCTTTAATGGAGTGGTTTCAGACATATTAGTGATTCCTGTCTGCATCATGTCAGCCACAATTCATTTGGAAGTCAATGGCAGATACACATGGCCCGACCACAGATGTTTCATCACAAACCTGCACACAACAGCTCTGGACCCACTACTCAGCAGGCCCCAACATACTGGCATCTCTGTTCTAAACCATTTTCATGAAACCCAGTCAATCAAGGCACTCTCTGGTATACTCATGATCAGCAACAGGACATCCAAATATTCTCCAGTTGCAGGTGGTCATGGGAATTTCAAAAATTTCAGAGTATTTATCTAGCCATTTCCTAAGATGAAGTTGGAGAAACTGTGGGTTTCAATTCATTAAGGAACCATTAAATTTTGAGGAAGCACATTTCAAGGAATACTCTGGAGAACTCTCACAGGCAATGCTTCCCAAAGAGTGGAAAAAAGGTCACATGAAGCCAGGCCAATTGAGGTCTACAATGTGAGGTCCATGTGTGTTTTGACTCTCAACTATGGCTGCCAAGTTTTTCAGAATAAAATCATGTGATATCCTGCTGAGATTCCCAGTGTGCTGTGGAAAGCCACTCTGGGCTTAGATCTCAGTTTCCAAGGGCGACTCTCATGCGTGGCCTCATTAAATTCCAACACAATTCATGGCAATACTTCTCTGAGGTCAGTTCCATAACGCAGTCTCTAAGAGGAATCACACCAGAGTTCAAGCCCCGGTGGAATCAGCCATCTCTTACAACCACCACACAAATGACCACAATTAAAACTAAATCCCTCCCACATGGCCCTCATCTTCTTCCACATAGACACTCCTCATGAACTCTGGCTGGAGGTTTCCATGAAGGGCACAGACAAATACACTGTTCAAAATAAGCAGCCTTGCCCCTCATTTGCCTAAAGTCAGGGTGGCCTGGACACCCTTCCAGTGAACCAAGAGTGATCAAATAGGCCTGCTCTATATCTGCTCCGCTTCTCAAATTTGAGGGCTAATGACTGTCTGGTATAGATTCTTTATGTGAATTGGTTTCATGAGAAAACCCAAGCACCTATCAGCTAGCCTCTGCAGGGCTTTGAAGAACTGACTTGACCCAAAGATCCCTATTCTCACTTGATTTAGCTCAGGAAGCTTACAGAGGAAAGCGAGAGACTTCATCCACAATGACTGCTCTTTTGGCCATTTTGGTTTTGGATGCACACTTGGAAACTTTCTTTAGGTCCATCAGATGCTGAGAATCTAAGCCACTGCTGTCACACCGGGCCAAGTGGCTGATTCAGACTCATCCCTTTCCAAAGCAATTAAGCAAAGAGCCACAGGTGATGCCCATTCATTTCCATTTGAAACCTGTTTTCTTCAGGCTTCACAAAGGGGTGGCCTGAGGCAAAGACCTTCCTGACATTCAGGGTAATAGAAACATAAGTAAGCAAATGGCCCAAAGCAGGGTTTCTCCACTGAGACTTTACTGGTCACACTGATATCTGAGTTTTCTGAGATGCTCCCATTCCCTTCAACTATCCAGTACATGGCCATGTCACAGAGCTTGGAGGTGGTACATATCTTGGACACCAAACCATAAGGCTACTCTGGAGAGTGGCAAGTATTCAGGAGGAAAAGAGGAACTTAGGAAGATAGTAGGTGTTCCCCATCCATAAGGCAAGCCGCTCTACATTCTTAAATTGGGCAGGATGAATGCTGGGAAGCTTTCTACTAGACAGGAACAACCATTGATGCATTTGCTTTTCAAATGTCTACAACACGGATACAGTGGGATACACAGACATAGAAACACTCGTGTTGTCAAACGACTTTCTAGAAACTTTCCAGTCCAAACCTACAAACTGACTTTCCTACCTATTCTCAGAACATGAGATAAAACCACAAACTCACACCGACACCCACAACGGCACCTCCTTTCCCCAAGTATGTCTGTGACTATCCTGAGTGTCCTCTGACTGGTGGGCCATACTATGTTCCCCTGAAATGGCCTGTCTTGCCTCAGATCTGGTCTTCTTTGCCAACTCTTTGAAGTTGTCAGGAGCCATGGTTGAGCCACTACCTGCTTTCTCAGAAAAGTCCCTCTTCAGAGCTCTCCTGGAATTTGGCCATCATCACATAAGTAGGTACCAAGAAAGACTGATTCTGTCCTTGGTAAATCCAAACAATTGAGACCACTGGGACTAGGACTGGGACTTGCTCTTGGTGGCTGGCTTCCTGGTCCCAAGTTCAGAGAGTTCCATCACCAAGGAAGTGTGGTAGGTCACTTCCTTCAGCAACTGAATGAGGTCACTGCCTTGGAAAACCACTTTGTCCTAGCAGTTGCTTCCAATGGTCCCATGAGATGGAGGCTGCTCCTACTTCCTGTGACACTTTCACAAATTAGAATGGTATATCAACCATAGGCACCCAGGAAAAGCTCTGTATACAGGCCTGGTTTGGTCCATTTCATCTACATTAAGAAGAGAGAGGCTGATTCAGACACATTCCTTCATTCTGACCAGGTTGTTTGACATGGAAGTTGACATGGAGTTGACTTTTGCTTTCTCAGGTCCTTCTTAGGTGTAAAGGTCGGTCAAAAGTCGGAGGAAAAGACCATCAAGAGACTGTCTCATGTCACAGCAGAGGGTTTATTGGGAGTCCAGCATGCTGGGGCTCAGAGCTAACTTCAGAGGAGCAAAGAACAAAGAGCCCCAAGAACAACTTGAGCAGAGTTTATATACATTCTTTAGACAGGGCAGGGACTTTACATACATCATATCCTCTTTTAGGAAATCAACACATAGCACGGGAAAATCAAATAACAACTCTAAAACATGATTAGTACATTCATTGTTGGGAAGAGGTCGGGTAGGGGGTGATTGGTTAGGCCTGAAAAAGGGGTATACGTTTAAACTGATTGGTTGAATCCCTGAGATGTATATGTAGTGAGCTGCACGGTTTCTGGAAAGGGGTTGTTAAGTAACTAGGTGGTCAGGGAAGATTTCAACACACATCTAATTGGCAGTTCCGGGAATTGTCTTAACTGCCACAGGAATTTCAGGTTCTGAGTGCAGCTTGGAAACTTTAAAAAACCTGGTTCTATGTTTCAATTTCAATTTCTTTTATTCGTTCATTTCCCACTCCTTTTTCTTACTACTTTTAATCTTAAACGTAATAAATCATAATTATTGCGGGGTCTCACATTCTATTTCTGCCAGTGGACCGTATTTCTGTCTGATTACAATGAGTTTTTCCTGCCCAATTTGAGCCTGGAGAAAGGAAACTATGTGGTTAAGCAAACAAGGTCCTACAGTTAGCAACACCATAAGGATGATCAAGGGTCCAGCTAAGTCTGATAGGAGTGTCGTTAACCAGGGGGACTGGGTAAACCATAACTCAAACCAACCTAGTTGAATCTCCCTATCTTTCTGGTGCTCTTCAAGGCATTTTCTCAATTTACTCATGGATTCTTTTACAACTCCAGTATGGTCAGCATAAAAACAACATTTTTCTCTCAGTGCAGCACAGAGGCCCCCCTCACTCATGAAGAGGAGGTCTAATCCTCGCCTGTTCTTTAAAACAACTTCAGAGAGAGAAGTTAAGGATTCCTGCAAAGCTGTGATGGTGGTCTCTAACGTCTTCAAGTCTTTATCTATTGCTGTTTCTAATCGGGCCATTTGTTGTGACCCACATATAGTAGCAGCTGTTCCCATACCCACTCCTGCAGCAGCTCCTATCCCCAATAGGATGGCAGGAGTAAGGGACACTGGCTCCCCGCAAAATCGGGTTGTTTCTCCCCCTAGTAGACCTTCAAATGATTCTACATCATAATAGAGCACCCTGGGGAGTATCTGCACCATTACACAATAATTTTCAGAGATGTCAAATACCTGGGCTGAAATGCAAGGAGTTCTGACTGTTTGGAGTTCAGTACAATAAAGGTTCCTTTAATTAGTTCCCAGGGGGAGGAGTCAGCTGTACTCTGGACTGGGGAAGTAGGCAAAGACGGAAACCGGGAAGTATGAGATGGTAGAGGGGTTCTGGTAGATCTAGCCATAGGAGGTTTAGGAGGCTTAATTCCTGGGTTGAGGGGATTGGGCTCTATTGCTGTGATATTTTCTTCCTTTTTCAGCCGGATGGTGAACCAGTGACCAAAGTCATAACGAGGGCCATATATATAGAATCGCATTCCCCACGTATTTCCCATAGGCCATGCTGTTCCGAGGTAGCCCCTTCCTTTGTAATTGAAAGTTAAAATGAGGGGGTAACATAGACTATTCTTTCCACAGTGAGTTTTTGACACCACTTGGCTAGCAGCACATTTCTTGGGATCAATCAAGGTGTCATTTCTTTCTTCCTGAATCGTACTGTCGGGGGAGTTTGGGTTCCAATATGCAGCTCCCGTTTGTTCACAACCCCAAGATCTACAATAAAAGTCACTGGGTCCTGTACAGGTTTGGGCCTGTTTGCGACTTCGGAAATCAGCTGGGCACACATAAAAATCAAGATTGGCTAGTTTACACCTGAGCTGCGGAAGATGATATCCATAATTCATGGGGTAAGGTGGTCTATGTTGCCCTGGTTTGGGGTTGAGTGGGATCTCTGTGGGGGTCCTCTATGTCAGGGAGATCCCAGTCAGACAGGCCTATGGCAATCTGACAAATATCCGGGTGGAGAGATGGCCACCAAGTCCATATGGTGGCTGTATGTGAAATAGACCACACTACTTGCCCAGTAGGATTTATAACTTGCCATTGTTGCTGAACAAGCTGATGGGGATTAGGACTGCTGGTGGTCAGGGGAAGAATCCATAGCCCTACCCACATGACAGACACACAACTTGAGACGGTTACCAGTCTGTTCCAGTTTCCAGCCAGAGTCCGGACAGGGCGCAGGCTTGAGATGGGAGGCATGGATGCAGGAAGTGATCCCATCCACTTTCACCACTGTGGTTGTTATAAGCAGCACCTGGTATGGTCCTTTCCAGCGGGGTTCCAGGGATGACACCTAATGCCATCTCATGTAGATGAAGTCTCCCACTTGATATCGATGTGGGGTTCCCTCATCTCCAGGCTGATAAGCAGTGGCCAACTGTTTCCACAGGTATCGCTGGGTGCTGGGTTTGTTCAAGGGCTTTAAGTCTGTCAAGAAAGAGTGTGTGAAAGGAATCATTAAGTCTCAGAGTTGGGGTTAGGTCCCTTACTGGAGGAGGGGGACCATAGAGAATTTCATAAGGGGTGAGTTTACACAAAGAGGCAGAGGGCGTTTTTCTTGCACGAAACAGTGCTTAAGGTAGGAGCAGAGTTCAATTTTTTATGCCGGTCTCCAAGCTTTTTTCGTTAAGGTCTCTTTGATGGTTCTATTCATCCTTTCTACCTGTCCTGAGCTCTGGGTCTATAAGCACAATTTAACTTTCAATTAATTCCCAGGGTCCTGGCGAATCCCTGACTTACCTGGGCCACGAACGCCAGTCCATTATCAGACCCTATTACCTTAGGCAGGCTGATCCTTGGAAAAATGTCTTATAGAATCTTTTTGACCACCCTCTGAGCCTTTTGTTTCTTCATGGGGAAGGCTTCAAACCATATTGAAAAAGTATCCACAAAGACTAGAAGATATTTAAGTCCGTACCTTGCTGGCTTAATTTCAGTAAAGCCCACTTCCCAGAATTGTCCTGTTCTGGTTCCTCGTAAGCGCTTTCCTGCAGGAAGCTTGGATGGGTAAGCATTAACTAACTGGCAGACTTGACAAGCTCTAGTCACCTGCTCAGCTATTTCTTTCCTCTGTGAGTCAGTCAATAATAAGTCCTTTCTCTGGTCCTTTAGAAGTGCCTATAACTTTTTTCAGCCTAAGTGGGTGAGTTGGTGTACGTCTTTGACATAAAGATGGGCTTTTTGAAATAGTAAACTTGGCTCTGAAGGGTCCCAGAGTCCTGTATCTGTCTCCTCAGATGATAAGTTGCCTGAATGTTCCAGTGCGGCCAAATCTCCTGATTGTTGTTCCCCCCGGTGTGGAAAAAGTTACCAGAGTCACTACGTTTAGGGCTGCCAATTAAGCTTCCTCATCTGCCCTTCTGTTTCCAACCGCCATGGGGTCGTTTCCCTTCTGGTGCCCTGGACAGTGCACTATACCTAGTTCCTTAGTGCTCTGCACTGCTGAGAGAAGGTGGAGGATCTCATCTTTGTTCTTTATTTCTTTCCCAGCAGAGGTTAATAGCCCCCTTTGCTGGTAAATAGCCCTGTGCACATTAGCATTGGCAAATGGATAGCGGCTATCAGTGTATATGGTGGCCCTTTTGCCTGTTGCTAGTTCCAATGCTTTCGGAAGGGCAATCAGTTCTGCCTTTTGGATTGATGTCTTTTCTGGGAGACCAGAGGATCAGATGACATTAGTTTTGCTAACTATTGCTCCTCCAGCCCGCCGCTAACCATCTTGGAGGAAGCTGCTCTCGTCTGTAAACCATACGACTTCTGGGTGAGGCAGTGGCTGGATCTTTCAAGTCTCATCCTATACTGGTTTCCTCTGTCAGTATGTGTTGACACTCATGAGTGATGGGTTCTGATGATTCTTCTGGCAGCAGTGTACCCAGGTTGAGTGGAGCAGGGGGTCCCAGAGTTATTCTGTCTTTGCTAATCCAGAGGCTCTGGTAGTGGTTTATTCTGGAGTTTGATAGCCACCTCTCTGGAGGCTGACAGATGATGCTCTCCAGGGCATGGGAGGCTCTAATGGTTAGCTTCTGTCCCAACGTTCATTTATGAACATCTTTTTTTAGAAGGGCTGCCGCTGCTATCGCTCTTAAGCAATTTGGCCACCCGCTAGCCACTGGGTCCAATTTTTTTGATAAGAATGCTACCGGCCTTTTTCAAGGTCCCAAAGTCTGAGTGAACACTCCCAGTTCTATTCCTTTCGTTTTCTCGATGTAGAGAGTGAAGGGTTTTTCTACTTCTGAGAGTGCTAAAGCTGGAGCAGATAGCAGTGCCTTTTTTTGACATTATCAAAAGCTTTTTGGTGCTCAGGGGTCCATTTGAAATGGGCATCCCCATTTATAAGCGGGTATAAAGGTGCAGCCAGAGATGCGAACCCAGGAATCCATAACCTGCAAAAGCCGGCAGTCTCAAGAAACTCTCTGAATAGTCTCTTATTAGATGTGGGCGGTATCTGCACAACGGTTTGTTTTCTGGGCTCACTGAGCCATCTTTTGCCACCCCTAAGAGAATAACCCTGGAAGATTACTTCTTGCTGACAAATTTGGTCCTTTTTGCAGAAGCCCTATATCCAAGCCGAACAAGCTCGGATAATAGTGCTTGGGTCCCAGACTCATAGTTCTCCTTGGTGTTGGCTGCCAGTAGCAGATCATCCACATATTGGAGTAGGGTGACTTCGGGGTGTGCAGTTCTGAGGCCTGTGGAGGGCTTCATCAAAGAGAGTGGGGGAGTTTTTGAACCCCTGTGAGAGTCTAGTACAGGTTAGTTGGCCATATGTTAAAGTTTCTGGGTCTATCCACTCGAAAGCAAACAGAAACTGATTGTTCTTATGTAGGGGCAAGAAGAAGTAAGCATCTTTTAAGTCCAGCACAGTGTACCATTCCCTCTCCAGATTCAGAGTGCTAAGCAAATTATATGGATTGGGTATTGTTGGGTGAATGTCCTGCACTCTGTTGTTTATCTCTCTTAGGTCTTGAACAGGACAGTAGTCCCTAGTTCCTGCCTTTCTTACTGGTAGCAGGGGGGTATTTCAGGCTGATTGACAGGGCCTTAGGACCCCAAGGGCCAATTATTTCTGAATATGGGGACTTATCCCATCTTTAGCTTCTTTGCTTAGAGGATATTGTTTAACACTGATTGGAGAGGCAGAGGCTTTTAATTCTAGTTCTATTGGAGGTAGTTTTATTGCTAGACCTAACCCAGCAGTTTCTGCCCAGGCATTCGGATAATCTTTTATCCATTTCTGTGGTAGTTTGCCTCTTTGATCAGTCCTAGGGAGCGCGAAGAGTTGATGTTCATCTTCAATGGACATAGTCAATGCTGTGACTATGGGAGGTTTCACTGAAGGATTTAGAACATCCACTTCGGGAACATCAGGGTTAAAAGTTATTCTAGCCCCGAGTTTGGTAAGCAGATCCCTGTGCATCAATGGGGCTGGGCACTCTGGGATTACTAGGAAAGAGTGTTGGACTTTTCCTTTTCCTACATCCATAATCCTCTTAGTTGTCCAAGCCCGATATGTACTGCCATTATCCCCTTGAACTAGGGACCATTTATTTGATAGGAGCTCAGTGGGGTCTTAAGGGCTGAGAATACTGCTCCTGTATCCTCTCCAAAGTTCACTGGAGTCCCCTCCACTTCAAATGTTACCCTGATCTCGGGGAGGAGATCCGAGCCCCAACATTCCTAGTCCTCTTCTAGAGTCAGCATGACATGCTGGCGTGGTTGCTTCTTTTGGGTGCACTCTTTGGCTCAGTGTCCTTTTTCTTTACAGTAGGCACATTGATCTGAGGCCAGGGGAAGCCTTTGGCATGGGCCCAAGTATCCCTTCCTGACTCCAAGCTTTTTAACTTCTGGCATATTTGCTGCTGTGAACAAAACCTTAGCCAATGTTTTAGTCTGCCTTTTGCTCCTTTCATGCCCCTTTTGTTCCCTTTCCTTCTCTATCCTCTGTTCCCTCTCCTCCTCAGTTTCTCTCTTATAATATACTTTCTCAGCTTCTCTGACTAAATCTCTTAAGGTCGTATCTTGTAATCCATCTAGACATTGTAACTTTCTCTTAATATCTTGGGCAGCCTGCTCAATACAGGCCATTGTAACAGATGCATTTTGGTCCTCTGCCTGAGGATCAAAAGGAGTATATTCTTCCATAATTCTCTCCAGAAACATAGAGGGAGACTCATTAGGCCCTTGGATAATCTCTCTTACTTTGGCCAAATTGGTCAGCCCTCTGGTGGCCACTCGGAGACCCGCTATTAGAGCCCGGCGATAAGTGGACAGATGCTTCTTACTTTCAAAGGTGTTGGGGTCCCAGTTGGGTCGGTTCATGGGCCCATTGGGACGGAAAGAGAGTATCACAGGGGCTTCTGAGTTTTCTATTATCCGCCGCCGGTGGGTTCCTTTAGGTTGCCCAGCTTCCTCCAGGGGAGGAGGGGCTGCTGCTGCTGCAGAGAAGTCCCCTGGAGGGCTTGGGTCTGGCCCAATTGCCTATAGCAGTGGAGAGGCTGAGTCAGCGGTTGGAGGATCATCAGGAATTGTGTTGGGGGTTGGGGAGGGAGAGTAGACGATAAGGAGGGGGAGGAGTGTCCAGTCTTGTGACTCAGGGAGAATGGAAGGAAGAGGGGGAGGAGTGGATGGTTTGAATGATAGGATCATGGGGGAAGGGGTATATGGCTCTTTATCTGGGTGGCCACGTGGCCAAAGCTGAAAGACAATATCTCTGACTTTTTGGATTAGAGGAAAGTGGAAGGATCCTTCTGGGGGCCATCCAACTTCGAGGATGGGCCATTCTGAAGCACAGAGAGTCTGCCAGGTACAGCGTTTTACTGGAAAATAAAGATTCTGGGCCCTTGAGTGGACATCAGTCCAATGATCAAGGGTCGGAGACAGAGAAGAGGATGTGCTTTGTCCCATAATGGGAATAACTCAAACAGGGACAGTGAAGACACAAACGCAACACAGAAAAAGACAAACAGTAAATGTTTAACATGACTCCAAGAAAAAGATTAGAACTGAGTAACTGGTAAATCTTAATGGGTTAGGCAATAAAGACAGACAGTAAACTCAACATGAGTTCGGGACAATGAACCAAACTGAGTAGCCGGCAAAACCTGATGGGCTGGCAAACCGAATCCTGAAGCAAAATGTAACTGAGATGAGGAAACTACTATTCTTTGATTTCCCTAGTCTTCCAGAGTGTCCCCCAGAAACGTGACCTTGGGCTCTGTGACAGGTCTGTCACACCATAGGAGAGAGCTAATGCCCTTCACCAACAGCCACTTTGCCATGCCCTGACTTGAAATCCGAAACCAGAAATAGGCTCCTTACTAACCCCGAGAGGAGTCCCTTGAGGTCTTTCGTCCACCGCTGCTGGATATCTCACCTGGGGCCTCCAGATAAATAGGTGCGGCGAACGTCAGAAAAAAAGACAACAAAGAGGTTTTCTCATGCATCAGCAAAGGGTTTATTGGGGGTCCAGCATGCTGGGGCTCAGAGCTCACTTCAGAGGACCAAAAATCAAAGAACCCCGAGAACAACTTGAGCAGAGTATATATACATTCTTTAGAGAGAGCAGGGATTTACATACATCATTGCCTCCTTTAGGAAATCATCATGTACCATGGGAAAATCAAATAACAACTCTTAAACATGATTAGCACATTCATTGGCGGGAAAAGGTCAGGCAGGGAGTGATTGGTCAGCCCTGAGAAGGGGTATACGTTTAAATTTATTGGTTAAAGCCCTGAGATGTATACGTGGTGAGCTGCACGGTTTCTGGGAAGGGGTTGTTAAGTAACTAGGTGTTCAGGGAAGATTTCAACACACATCTAATGGGCAGTTTCAGGAATTGTCTTAACTGCCACAGGAATTTTAGGTTCTGAGTGCAGCTTGGAAACTTTACAAAACCTGGTTGTTTACATTTCAATTTCAATTTGTTTTATTCTTTCAGAACCTTACAGTGGAAGGCGAGAGACTTCATCCACAATGACTGCTCTTTTGGCCATTTTGGTTTTGGATGCACACATGGGATCTTTTCTTAGATCCGTCTGTTGCTGATAATCTAAGCCACAGCCTCAAACAGGGCCAAGAGCCTGATTAAGACACATCCCTTTCCAAAGCAATTACATCTCTGAGGTCAGTTACAGAACTCAGTCTCTGAGAGGAATCACACCAGTGTTCAAGCCCAGGTGGACCCAGTCATTCTTCCAACCACCACACATATGACCACAATTAAATCCAAAACACTCCCACATGGCACTCATCTTCTTACATACATACACTCATGATAACCTTTGGCTAGAGGCTTCCATGAATGGCGCAGCCCACGAGAGTGTCCAAAATAAGCTCCCTTGCAACTCATTTGCCTAACCTCAGGGTGGCCTGAACACCCTTCCTGTGAACCAGGATTGATCACATAGTTCTTCCTGTAATACTGCTCTGCTTCTCCAATTTGAGGCCTACTGACTGTCAGGTATAGATTCTTTATGTGATTTGGAGTCATTAGGAAACCAAAGTAAATTTGCAAGGCTTGGAAAAACTCATTTGACCCAAAGGATACCTATTGTCACTTGGTGGAGGTCAGGAACCTTACAGAGGAAGGCGAGAGACTTCATCCACTATCACTGATCTTTTTGCCATTTTGGTTTTGGATGCACACATTGGATCTTTCTTTATATCCATCAGGCGCTGCTAATCTAAGCCACAGCCACACACAGGGCCACGAGGCTGATTCAGAACATCCTTTTCCAAAGCAATTAAGCAAAGAGCCACAGGTGATGCCCATTCATTTCCATTTGAAAACTGTTTTCTTCAAGATTCACAAAGGGGTGGCCTGAGGCAGAGACCTTCCTGACTTCAGAGCAACATAACAATAAGTAAGCAAATCCCAATGCAGGGTTTCTCCACTGAGACTATACTAGTCACAATGATATGTGAGTTTTCTGAGATGCTTGTCATTCCCTTCAACAATCCAGTACATGGCCATGTCACAGAGCTTGGAGGTGGTATATATATCTTGGACAAAAAACCATGAGCCTATTCTGGAGAGTGGCCAGAATTCAGAAAGAAAACAGGAACTTAGAAAGTTCGTAGGTGTTGCCCATCGAAAAGGCAACCAGCAGTCCTTTTTTAAAATGGGCAGGATGAATGCTGGAAAGCTTTCTACTAGTCAGGATACATCCATTGATGCATTCCTTTTTCTAATGTGTACAACCAAGAACACAGTGGGATACACAGACACAGAAACACTCACCTTGTCAAAGGACTTTCTAGAAACAGTCCACTCTAAACCAAACAAACCGCCTTTCCTACCTATTCTCAGAACATGAGACAAAACCACAAACTCACACCCACTCTCAAAAAGGCACCTCTTTCCCCAAGTAAGTCTGTGAGTATCCAGAGTGTCCTCTGACTTGTGGGCCATAGTATGTTCCCCCCAAATGGCCTGTCCTGTCTCAGATCTGGTCTCTTTGTCCATCTCTGTGAAGTTGTATGGAGCCTGTGCTGACCACTACCTGCTTTCTCAGGAAAGGCCCGTCTTCAGAGCTCTACTTGCATTTGGTCATCCTTAAACCATTAGGTACCAAGAGAGACAGACTCTCTCCTTGGTAAATCCAAACAAGTGAGCCCACTGGGAATGGGACTGGGCCTGCCTCTGGATGCCTGGCTTCCTGGATCTCAAGTTCAGAGAGTTTCATCACAAAAGAAGTGAGGTAGGTCAATTCCTAAAGGAAGGGAATGAGGTCACTGCCTTGGCAACCACTTTGTCCTTACAGTTGCTTCCAAAGGTCCCTTGAGATGGAGGCTGCCCCTACTTCCTGTGAAACTTTCAGAAGTTAGAATGGTATATCAACCATAGACACCCAGGAGAAGCTCTCCACACAGGGTTGTTTTGGTCCATCTTTTTTATATCAATAGGAGAGAGGCTGATTCAGACACATACCTTCATCCTGACCAGCTTGTTTGCCATGGAAGATGACTTTTGCTCTCTCAGGTCCTTCATAGCTGCCTACATCTTCTCCAGGGATCATTTCTGCATCAACCTTTGAGGTTCGCAGCAGGTGGAAGATTCCCTACATTCCTGTATTGTAAGACCTACTCTGTCCCTGCTCTTTTGTAAAGTTAGATTGAGGGAACAGTGTATGGTTAGGGTTAATAATATATTTTATTTGGGTTAGGAAACATTCTGTGGGATAAATAATGGTATTAGGAACCTGCGATATTCACAAGAATATATAGGTGAAATATAAGTATAAAACCTGAAATCTAGGTACGATTTGAAGCCCAGAAGGGAATTGGGCCCTTTAGTGCGATACTTAGCTTTGAATTATGTTCTACACAGATGTCTCAGATAAATCGATATGCAATGGCAGAGGACCTTGTACCTTGGATGAATAAATGTCTTAGAGAACATCCAGTCAAAAAGGAATAGTCGGCAGGATTAGGAAGGTAGTCAGTAGGTTTTGAAAAAAGAGTGAGTATAGGATTTGGACAAAACGTTCATTAACAATAGGGTTTCGGGTAGAGAGTGAACGTAAATATGAGCACATACGAAGAGTCAGTCACAATGATGAACTGGGAAAAATATGTTGGAAAGCAGATATCAATAGAGACATTAGGAAAACAGGCAAAGTATAATGTGAGTGATAGGGTTAGACATTTTCAACATGGTTGAGGATGAATATATAATCTTAGGTAGAAAGACATATGTAGTCATCAATAGGATTGATATTTTAGAGCATTAGGCAACCTGGGCATGGTTGTTTTTAATAATCCATGCTCAATTTCCATTTTGCTTTGGTGAAAGGTTAATAAAATAGTCACTTGTCACTTCCTGTTTTTCTGTATGCTTAACAAAACACTGTTGAAATCTTGAGAACTGTTTGCTATTTTGGTTCCCAGAATGTGCTATCCCCAACTGCCAAACTACAGAATGTACTCCCTCACCCAGTTGCATGCAAACTGCACACTCGCCCTGACCCATAAATAAATTTCCCTCCCTGCCCTGTCCAAGGAAAGTATATAAGCTCTGTTAAAGCTGTTCTCAGGGCTCTTTGCTCTATTCAAGTGAGCTCTGAGCCCCAGCATGCTGGAACCCCAATAAACACTTTGCTGTGGCTGAGTGAAAATGGTATACTGTTCTGTACTTAAAAGATGCTTTCTTTTGCTTGGCTCTGCATAAAGATAGTCAGTTGCTGTTTGCTTTCGAGTGGGTAGACCCAGATTCAGGAACGTCTTGTCAACTAACTTGGACTAGACTCCCACAGGGGTTCAAAATCTCCCCCACTCTCTTTGATGAAGCCCTTCACAGAGATCTCAACAACTTCAGAACTACACACCCCGAAGTCACCCTGATTCAATATGTGGATGTCCTGCTCCTGGCAGCCAACACCAAGGAAAACTTTGAGTTTGTGACCCAAGCACTATTATCTGAGCTTGCTCAACTCAGGTATAGAGCTTTGGCCAAAAAGGCCCAAATTTGCCAGCAAGAAGTAATCTTCCTGGGGTATTTCCTTAGGCACTGTAAATGATGGCTCACTGAGCCCAGGAAACAAACCGTTGTGCAGATACCACCCCCATTTAACAGGAGACAACATAGAGAGTTTCTTGGAACTGCTGGCTTTTGCAGGTTATGGACCTGGGTTTGTGTTCATAGCTGCTCCTTTATACCCGCTGTTAAATGAGAATGCCCAATTCCAATGGACCCTTTGGGCACCAGCAAGCTTTTGATAACATCTAAGAACACTAACACTGAACACCTCAACTTCACTGAGCCCAGCCTGCAATTTCAGAAAGCCCTACACTATGTTCAAAATGTACATCAACTCAATCAACTTAGTTAAAAGAAACTGCAGCCATTCCTGTAGGATCAAGAACAGAGTTTTAGACTAACTCACTCACAGTGAATGGAAATAACTGAATGGGTAACAAAAGCCTGTCGGTTCTGTTAATTGGTTAATGCTTACCATTCCAAGCTTCCTGCAGGAAAGCACGTACCAGGAACCAGACCAGGACAATTCTGGGAAGTGGACTTTACCTAAATTAAGCCAGCGAGATATGGACTTAAATATCTACTAGTCTTTGTAGATACATTTTCAGGATGGATTGAAGCCTTTCCCACAAAAAAAAAAAAAAAAAAAAAAAAAAAAAAAAAAAAAAAAAAAAAAAAAAACCGGCACAAATGGTGGTCAAGAAGATCCTGAAAGATATTTTTCAAAGACAGGGCCTGCCTAATGTAATGTGGTCTGATAATTGAACGGCGTTCATGGGCCAGGTAAACCAGGGGTTAGCCAGGACCCTGGGGATTAATTGGAAGTTACATTGTGTTTACAGACCCCAAAGCTCAGGACACATGAAAAAATAAATAGAAGCATTAAAGAGACCTTAAATAAATTAAGCTTAGAGACCGTCATAAAAGGGTAGACTATGCTCCTGCCTTATGCACTGTTTCATGAAAGAAATACTCCCTTTGTTTCTTTGTGTAACGTCACCCCCTATGAAATTCTCTATGGGGCCCCTCCTCTGGTAAGGGACCTAACCCCAACTCTAAGACCTAAGTATCCCTTCCACACACCCTTGCTTGACAGACTTAAATCTCTTGAACGAACTCAGCTATACCTGTGGAAACAGCTGGCCACTGCCTTCCAACCTGGGGACGAGGGGACTCCACATTGATATCAAGTAAGAGAATTCCTCTACATAAGAGGACATCAGGTGTCATCCCTGGAACCCCGCTGGAAAGGACCATACCAGGTGCTACTTATAACACCTACAGAGGTAAAAGTAGACGGAATCACTTCCTGGATCCATGCCTCTCATCTCAAGCCTGCAACCTGTCCAGACTCTGGCTGGAAACTGGAAAAGACTGGTAACCCGTTCAAATTGTGTATTTGCCACGTAGATAAGGCTATAGACTTTCCCCTTGGCCACCAGTAGACCTAACACTCATTAGCCCGTTCAGCAGCAATGGCTGATCACAAATCCTACAAGACAAGAAGTATGGTCTATCTTGCATACAGCCCCCTTAGGAACCTGGTGGCCATCTCTCCACCCAGACATTTGTCAGCTGGATATAGGTCTTTCCTATTAGGATATCCTTGATGAAGAGGATCCCACTAAAATTCCATTAAATCATTTCCGTACCATAGATAATGGAAACAAACATTATGGTTGTATAGACAGGCAAGCCAGATGCAGGTTGGCTAGCCTATATTAGTATGTTTGCCCCGCAGACTATCAAAGCCACAAACCGCCATGGCTGAGTGTGGGAAAAGATGACTTCTTCTGTAAGTCATGTGGATTTGAGCATACAGGGGCTGCCTGGTGGAATGTAAAATCCTCATCAAATTCAGTACACAGCATTGGCCATATTACTACTTAGAAATCTAAAACAGATGGCGCCAAGAGGAGTCTCTAGATCCTCAAATTCTGTGTGACCTTTTTACCTTCTGCAAGTGCTCAAAAGGGTGAAAGGAAATTCCCCTATGTGGAGGCCTTTTCCCTGTTTCCCTCACATCCTGAACTATGCTTCTCCAATAGTTCCTCACCCTCAGCTTTCTGCTCCAGACTCTCTGCTGTCAGTCCTACCTCAGCAACCTTATTTCTCCCCTCCAATTACTAGATCCAAAACCCAAACCTCCGCTGGTTCTCAGAGCATTGACTCCTTGAAGAGTTAGCAGGTACTGAGGTACCCATCCACCCACTCACTCCTCTCTTCCTCTGTCAGTACCCGCACCGGGTCGCACCAGGTCGTCTTACCAGCTAACCTAAAGCTCAAACCAGCTTAGGAGATCCCTCAGACCCCTATTGAAGATGTAATGAAAATGACCTTTAAAGTTGCTTTGTGATCACTGAAAACAGGTTACTAAGAATTTAAAGTGCCTCACAGGCTTTTCGGGATAGTCACTCCCATCTTCCCCTCTGCTCTACCTGTTATACTGCTCAAGTTTTTTTTTCTAGGAAAATCCCAAACCCCTTTCCCATTATTCTTTTATATCTCTCCTTCCTATTTCTCAGATCCACGGAGCAGCTCTCACCCTCCGCCTTCCCCGTCTTCCCCCTCTGTACCAGGACCACAGAAAAATATTAACTGAACTTCTCCAGAAGTCTTCACCATGACTTTAGGATTTTCAGCAAAAGAGTCCCTATAAAAGAGTTCAGTGCAGATAAACTTCCTCTTTTTCTGTTGCCCTGCTCTACTTGGCTACTGGCTGCAAAAATCAGCACTCCTAAGCTTGACACCCCTTTAATAGTTTTTCACACAATATGTGAACAAGGCCTCTGGCCTTGAGCTGGGGCTTCATAGAGATGGCTATATTTTTAAGATATAAAATTACCAACTGGGCTCCATGGTAACACTGCAGGGGGATAAAAGAAAAGGAAGAAAAAGCTCTCCCCCTCCCAGGTGTCCTTGAAAGTTTAACTTGCCCACCAAAGAGGAAAAAACAGAAAAAAACTTCTTTTTGTGAAGTTCTGCAGACTGTGAACTTCTTAGTCCCTTCCCTTTCATGTTGGGTACAAAATTCTGAAACTACCTAAACTTGGGGTTCAGGGAATTAATTGATTACAACAGAAGCAATGCCCGCTGAATCCGGTTGCAACCAAATAGGACTGTTTCCCTGTCTTCTGTGCTATCTTAGGTGCCTTGCCTTGACTGCCCCTACAACAGTATAATTCTATATACTTAAACATTGTTTATGTTTTAATGAAATGGTCAACAGATGTGATTAATTGTGAAATGGTGAAGATGTTTCCCAGATTGCTCTATAATGACCCAGGTTCATTTGAAGTTCAAACAGGGGGGCATACAACCCAGTTCCACTGGGAACATATATCTCTTACTTTACCTATCATATTAGGAAGTGGAGTTGCTGCAGGGGTAGTCACAGGAACCACTGCCCTGGTCCATGGTACACAACAAGTGACCCAAATAGAAGCAGCAATAGACCAAAACTTAAAGATATTAGAAACCTCCATCACAGTTTTCAGGAATCTTTAACCTCTCTCTCTGAAGTTGTTTTACACAACAGTCGAGGGTTTGACCTCCTCTTCATGAGAGAAGGGGGCCTTTGTGCTGCATTGATGTAAGAATGCTGTTTTTATGCCGACCATAATGAAGTTGTAAAAAAACCTATGAGTAAAATAAAAGGATGCCTTGAAGAGTGTCAATGAGAGACAGACGCCCCAAAAGGGTGGTTTGAGTCTTGGTTATCACAGTCCCCCTGTTTATCTACGCTTTTATCACCCCTGGCCTGTCCAATAATAATCTCCATATTATAGCTAACTATAAAACCCTGTTTGCTCAACCGTGTAATTTCTTTTTTCCAAGCTCAAATTGGACAAGTTAAACTTATGGTAATACCCCACTAGCAGACATAGAATGTGACACCCCCCAATAATCACTATTATGATTAAAATTAGCCAGAAGAAGAAGTGGGGAATGAAAGGTTAATAAAAAAGGAACTTGGAACTTCCTGTTTTTTTGTATGCTTAACAAAACACTGTTGAAATATTGAGAACTGTTTGCTAACCTTGTTCCCAGATTGTGCTGTCCCCAACTTCGAAATTGCAGAATGTATTCCCTCATCCGGTTACACGCAAACCGCCCACTCGCTCTGACCCATCAATAAATTTCCGTCCCTACCCTTTTCAAGGAAAGTATATAAGCTCTGCTTAAGCTGTTCTCAGGGCTCTCTGCTCTATTCTTGTGAGCTCTGAGCCACAGCATGCTGGACCCCCAATAAACCTCTTGCTGTGGCATGAGACACTCTCCTGGTGGTCTCTTCCTCCGATGCTTGCACGAACATTACTTGGATGATTGAATGTAGAAGAGAAAATCCAGTCAAAAAGGGATATTCGGTAGGATTAAGAAGATAGTCGGTAGGTTTAGGAAGAAGAGTGAGTATAGGATTTGGAACAAAATCTCTTTAGCAATAGGGGTTCGGTTAGAGAGTGAATGTAAATGTCAGCACATGTGAACAGTCACAATAATGAAATGGGAAAAGAACGTAGGAAAGCAGATATCAATAAAGACATTACGAAATCAGGCAAAGTATAAAGTGTGTGATACGATTAGACATTTTCAACAGGGTTGAGTTAGAATATATAATCTTAGGAAGAAACAAATATGTAGTCACCAATAGGATTGACATTTGAGAGCATTAGGCAACCTTGACATGGATGTTTTTTGTAATCCATGCTCACTTTCCATTTAGGTTTTGGTACAATCATAAGTGTGACGTTTGCATTTGTGTCCAGAATATTACTGTGATAATATGTATATGTAGATCTGGTGACATGAGTGTTTATTCCACCATTTCTGGGAGCAATTTTTTCAAGACATATAAATGGGTATAGGGGGTACAAAGAGGTATACACTGTGTCAATGAATATAGAGATAATGCATGAATAGACCATAAGTGAATAAATAATATAACTGGTTCCACATTAAATAACGGATTGAATTGATATCTGAAAATATATAAGAAATCTTATATTGATATACAATCATTAATTCCAACCATTTATACATCTAATATCAATATTAGGGTTATGGTTTATCATGAAGATATGTTATTTTTGCTACAAAAGTGATTATGGAAATCGAAAATAATGTGTTTGGAAAGAGTCAGTCACAATGCTGGCAATATGTGAACAAGGCCTCTGGCCTTGAGCTGGGGCTTGACGGAGATGGCTACAGTTCTAAGTTAAAGAAGTTACCAACTGGGCTCCATGGTAAAAGCTGGCAGGGAGAAAAAAAAAAGAGAAGAAAAAAGCTCTGCCCCTCCCAGGTGTCCTTGAAATGTTAACTTGCACAGAACAGAAAAAAAAAAAAAAAAAACAGAAACAAAAACTGCTTTTAATGAACTTCTGCAGACTGTGAACTTCTGAGTCCCTCCCTTACATGTTGGGTACAAAATTCTGAAACAATCTAAACTTGGAGTTCAGGGGATTAAATGATTACAATAGAAGCAATGCCCTCTAAATCCGGTTGCAACCAAATAGGACTGTTTCGCTGTGTTCGGTGCTATGTTAGTTGCCTTACCTTGCATTGTCCATCCCTTTTCTCATGAAAAGACCAGTCAAGAAACATAGAGGAATGCATGTGCTCTGAAGCAGGAAGTGATTGATAGTGAATCAAAGGCCTATAAATTTCCTAACTTGTGGATGAAATACATATTCTATGATGTGCATAAATTAAAGAAATAGTAATCTACCAGTGTTGAATAAAAATGAACGTCAAAATACACATCATGTCCAATTGGAATCTACTTGCATTGATGTTAAACTGGGTCAGGTACTGTAGAAATATTAGGATTTGTGTGCACCATTCACTGAAGTTCCTTTTCGGTACTAGGAAAGAAATATGTTTTTCAGGTAAATGAATATTTCTAAGAATAATCTTGTGAAAAGTTGATTATAAATTCACATATATGAATATGAATGAATTTGGTGAGTGTAAAATAAAACACATATTTCATATTTTGAAAAATCTGGAGAGTCTATCTATCTATCTATCTATCTATCTATATATATATGTGTGTGTGTGTGTACACACACACACACACACACAGACATTAAAAATAGCAATATATATGCCAATCAAAATTCAAAATGAAATATATATCATTGACAGATCCAAAAATATTTATTTAACTGAACATGGATTTATGAATAATATTGATCAAGTAGGAAGCTCACCCATAATTTGAATTTTCAGTTCCAACATCATTTAGGAGGAGTGATCCCTTACAATTTGTATCTGTCAAGTCAGCCACCTCACATGAATGGACGTGTGGTCCCAGGTAGGATTCTATGTTTGCATATAAAAATACAGGTGGTGAATAGGCTACAGAGAGGGGAGACAGGAATTCACATATTGGTTAACTTTAAAAAAACATGGAGAACGACTTCAACAAAAAGTTGACTAGATTTATAACTCCCACAATATATAATGCAAAAGGCAAGTCCAACTATACACCATGCCTCCTCTGAAATGCTTGTATTTTTATTCTGTTTGAGTTATTTTTCTCCATCTTATTAGTATTAGTAGTCAGAGTGTAGTAGGGTAGGGGTTAGTGTCGGGGATTCAGTATTTCAAAAGGAAAATTGGAAAATGAATCCAATGTGTATGTAAATGTGTGCTCCACAAATATTCTCCCACTCTCATACAGAAAAATGCCTTGACAGTACCTTCGCTCCAACTAAAACACCATTAGAGGAGAAGAATTAGAAAATCAGTGAATACATATCTGGAATGGAATATGCTCACAGTTTTGAAAAATTGGAGGTGGTAGATGATTTTTGAAAAGAAAGGGACAGGGTAAACACTCCACAAACATGGAGTTCTGCTGGCCTAAAGACTTCTTGAGAAACTGCCTCTGAGGTTGGGCCCTTGAACTATATGTGGTTGTCAGGAGCTTTAGCTTCCTTTGTACTGAGACCATCAATGCTGGGTCTGCATCTATGTGACATGGAGGAAATTGTTTCTTATTTTCCAATGAAAATGAGGCAGCAGTGCTGAATCTCTCTTTGTAGGTAACCTGTGGCCACTGGGGGCTAAGTGTATCCCCGTGTGGACTGTGAAGCCATTTGGACATCCTCCAATTTTTGTGGTGTTTCTCGCTGCTGCACTGGGAGTTTGGTATTTGCTTCACAAAATACATGGAGTTCAACTGGGACACAGTGCTGGAGGGATTTCTGTCGGGAGTGGTGGGTCAGGGTCTGCAGGATAATGCACCAACCAGGCTTCTATCCCACATTGCTTTCCCCCTTGACCATAGCAACCTGATTCTGAACATTGCCCTGAAACCTCTCAATATAACAAGATGCCTTTACAAAGAAGGGTCTGCTGGCTGCACCATGTAAGTAACAACCATTTGGAAGCCAAGGGCAGATCCACATTGCCCCACTACATGTTTTATCACAAACCTTCCCACCACTGTTCTAGGCCCACTAATCAGCAGGCTCCAAATTACTGACATCTCTGTTCTACACCACTTTCATGAAACCCAGTCAATCAAGACACTGTCTGGCACACTCAAGATCAGCAACAGCACATCCAAAGGTTCTCCAGTGCCACCAGGTCATGGGAATTTCAAAATTTTCACGGTATTTTTCTAGCCATTTTTCTAGGATGATGTTGCAAGCACTATGGGTTTCAATATATTCAGGAACCGTTAAATGGTGAAGAAGCACATTTCAATGAAAGCTCTGGAGAACTCTCAAAGGCAAGGCTTCCAAAATAGTGGCCAAAAGGTCACTTGAATCCAGTCCTATTGAGGTCTACAATATGAGGTCCATGTGTTTTTTGACACTGAACTATGGCTGCCATGTCTTTCAGAATACAATCAAGTGATATCCTGGCTGAGATTCCCAGTGCTTTGTGGAAAGCCACCCTGTGCCTAGATCTCAGTTTCCAAGGGCGACTTTCATTGCGTGGCTTCCTAAAATCCCAAAACAATTCATGGCAATACTTCTCTGAGGTAAGTTCTAGAACTCAGTCTCTAAGGGGAATCACACCAGAGTTCAAGCACAGGTAGACCCAGTCATTTCTTCCAACCACCACACAAATGACCACAATTAAAACCAAAACACTCCACACGGCCCTAATCTTCTTCCATATAGACACTCATCATATCCTTTGGCTGGAGTTTTCCATAAGGGGTGCAGCCCAAGACAGTGTCCAAAATAAGCTCCCTTAACCCTCATTTGCCTAAAGTCAGGGTGGCCTGGACACCCTTACCGTAAACCAGGAGTGATCAAATAGGTCTGCCATTAATACTTTTCCACTTCTTCAATTTTAGGCCTTTTAACTGTGGCATTTAGATTATTTATGTGAACTGTAGTCAAGAGAAAACCGAAGCACCTATGGGCTAGCCTCTCCATGGCTTTGAAGAATTCATTTTACCCAAAGGATCCTTATTTTCACTTGATGGAGGTCAGAAACCTTACAGAGAAAGGCGAGAGACTTCATCTACAATGACTGTAATTTTTGCCATTTTGATTTTGTATGCACACATGGGATTTTTCTTTACATCCATCAGGTGTAGGGAATCTAAGCCATAGACTCACACAGGGCCAAGAGACTGATTCAGACACATCCCTTTCCAAAGCAGTTAAGTAAAGAGCCACAGGTAATGCCCATTTATATCCATTTGAAAACTGGTTACTTCAGGTTTCACAAAGGGGTGGCCTGAGGCAAAGTCCTTCCTGACATTCAGGGCAAAAGAACAATAGGCAAGCAAAAGCCCCAAAGCAGAGTTTCTCCACTGAGACTTTACTGGTCACACTGATATCTGAGTTTTCTGAGATGCTCGCCATTCCCTTCAGCTATCCAGTACATGCCCAAATCACAGAGCTTGGAGGTGGTAAATATCTTGGACAGAAAACCATGAGCCTATTCTGGAGTGTAGCCAGAATTCAGGAAGGAAACAAGAACTTAGGAAGTTTGAAGGTGTTGCCCTTCGATAAGGCAAGCCACAGTCCATTTATATATTGAGCAAGATTGATGCTGGGAAGCTTTCTACTAGACAGGACACATCCATTGATGCATTCTCTTTTCTAATGTCTACAACCACAGACACACTGGGAAACACAGACATAGAAACACTTGCCTTGTCAAACGACTTACTAGAAACAGTTCACTCCAAACCAAACAAACCGCCTTTCCTACATTTTCTCAGAACTTGAGACAAAACCACAAACACACAACTAAAACCACAAATGCATCTCCTTTCCCCAAGTAGGTCTGTGACTATTCAGAGTGTACTCTCACTGGTGAGCCTTACTATGTTCCTCTGAAATGGCCTGTCCTGTCTCAGATATGGTCTCCTTGGCCAACTCTGAAAATGTCAGAAGCCCACGGTGAGCCACTACTTGCTTTCTCTGGAAAAGCCAGTCTTCAAAGCTTTCCTGGCATTTGGCCATCCTCACATCAGTATATACCAAAAAAGACTGTCTCTGTCATTGGAATATCCAAACAAGTGAGCCCACTGGGACTGGGACTGGGACTGGCTCTGAGTGCCTGGCTTCCTATATCGCAAGTTCAGAGAGTTCCATCACCAAGGAATAGAGATGAGGTCACTTCCTTCAGGAACTGAATAAGTTCACTGCCTTTGCAACCACTTTGTCCTAACAGTTGCTTCCAAGGGTCCCATGAGATGGATGCTGCCCCTATTTCCCGTGACACTTTCACAAGTTAGAATGGTATATCACCCATAGGCACCCGTGAACAGCTCTCCACACAGGGCTGGATTTGTCCATCTTCTGTACATTAGGAACAGAGAGGCTGATTCAGACACAACCCCTCATTCAGACAAGGCTGTTTTCCATGGAAGAAGACTTTTGCACTCTCTGGTCCTTCATAGCTGCCTACATCTTCTCCAGGGATTATTTCTGCATGGAACTTTGAGGTTTTCAGCAGGTGTTATATCCCCTACATTCCTTATTGTAAGACAAACACTGTCCCTGCTCTTCTATAAAGTTAGAATGTGGGAACAGTATATGGTTTTGGTTAATAACATTTGGGTTAGGAATTATTTTGCTGGATGAATAATGGTATTGAAAACCTGCGATATTTATAAGAATATAGAGGTCAAATATATGTATGACAACAGAAATCTAAGTAAGATTTGAAGCCCAGAAAGGTATTGGGCCCTTGATTGGGAGACTTAGCTTTTAATTATGTCCTGCACAGATGTCTCAGATGAATCAATACACAATGGCATCGGACCTTGTACCTTGGATGATTGAATGTTGAAGAGAACATCCATTCTAAAAAGGATAGTCAGTAGGATTTGGGAGATAGTCGGTAGATTCAGAAAGAAGAGAGAGTATAGAATTTGGACCAAAAGTTGTTTAGCAATTGGGTTTCAGGTAGAGAGTGAATGTAAATGTCAGCACAAATGCACAGTCAAAATGATGAACTGGGAAATTATGAAGGAAAAGAGATATCAATAGAGACATTAGGATATCAGGCAAAGTTTAAAGTGAGTGATAGGATTAGACTTTTTCAACAGGGTTGAGTTTGAATATATAATCTTAGAAAGAAACAAATATGTAGTCAACAATTACATTGACATTTGAGAGCATTAGGCAACCTGGTCATGGATGTTTTCAGAAATCCATGCTCACTTTAAATTTAGGCTTTGGTACAATTATAAGTGTGACCTTTGCTTTATTTTCCAGAATATTACTGTGATAAAATGTATATGTAGGTCAGGTGACATGAGTATTTCTTCCACCATTTCTGGGAGCAATATTTTGGAGACGTATAAATGAATATTGGGAGTACAAAGAGGTGTACCATCTCTCTATGAATATAGAGATAATGCAAGAATAGACCATACTGAGAGTAAATAATATAATTGGTAAACGTTAAATAACGGATTGAATTGATATCTGAAAATATACAGGAAATCTTATATTGATATACAATCATTCATTCCAACCAGTTATACTTCTAATGGTAATATTAGGGTTATATTTTATCATGACGAGTGTGTGAGTTTTGCTTCAAAAGTGATTATGGAAATCAAAAATAATGTGTTTAGAAAGAAGTCACATGAAAAGTCTTATCAAGAAACATGGAGGAATACATGTGTTCTGAAGAAGGAAGTTATTGAAAGTGAAACAAATGCCTATAAATTTGCTAACTTGTGTATGAAATATATATCTTATGATGGGCATAAACTGAAGAAATAGTAATGTACCAGTGTTGACTAAAAATGAACATCAAAATACATATCATGTTCCATAATAATCTACTTGCATTGATGTGACATTGGGTCAGTTACTGTAGAAATATTAGGATTCGTTTGCACTATTCACTGAAGTTAGTTTTCAGTTCTAGGAAACAAATATGTATTTCAGGTGGATGAATATTTCTGAGAATAATCTTTTGAAAATTTGATTATAAATCCACATACATTAATACGAATGAATTTAGGGAGTGTACAATAAGACACATATATTTCATATTTTGAAAAATTTGGAGAGTATATATATATATATATATATATATATATATATATATATACACACACACACATACACACACATTAAAAAGTAGCAACATATATGCCAATCGAAATTCTTCATGAAATGTATATCATCCACTGGTCCAAAAATATTCATTATACTGAATACGATTTTATTTATCATGTTGTTCATCTAAGAAGCTCACCCATAGGTTGAATTTTCAGTTCTAACTGTGCTTAGGAGGAGTGATCTCTTCTCCCAATTTGTATCTGCCAAGTCAGCCACCTCACAAGAATGTACATGTGATAAGAGGTAGGATTCTATATGTGCATATGAAATTACATGTGCTGAATTGGCTACAGAGAAAGGCAGAGAGGAATTCACCTATTTGTTACCTTTAAAAACACATGGATCTTCTTCTATTTCTCTCTTTATGGTTCTGTAGTTTTCATTGTATAAGTCTTTCACCTCTTTTGTTAGGTTGATTCCCAAGTATTTTATTTTTTTTTTGAAAATATTGTGAATGGAGTGTTTTTCCTCATTTCCGATTCAGAAGTTTTGTTACTGATATACAAAAATGCCTTTGATTTGTGCGTGTTGATTTTTTATCCTTCCACTTTGCTGAATTCATTTATTAGTTCTAGTAGTTTTTTTGTAGACCCTTTTGGGTCTTCTAGGTATAGAATCATGTCATCCGCAAACAGTGATAATTTAAGTTCTTCTTTTCCTATTTTTATGCCTTTAATTTCTTTCATCTTTCTAGTTGCTCTGGCCAGTGTTTTGAGAACTATATTGAATAGAAGTGGTGATAGAGGGCATCCCTGTCTTGTTCCTGATTTTAGAGGGAATGCCTTCAATTTTTCTCCACTCAGAATGATGCTAGCCTGAGGCTTAGCATAGATAGCTTTCACAATTTCGAGGAAAGTTCCTGTTATCCCTAGTTTTTCTAATGTTTTGAATATAAAGGAATGCTGTACTTTGTCGAATGCTTTTTCTGCATCTATTGAGATGATCATATGTTTCCTATTTTAAGTCTATTTATGTGGTGAATAACATTTATTGATTTCCGTATATTGAACCATCCTTGCATCCCAGGGATTAATCCTACTTGATCATGGTGCACAATTTTTTTGATGTGCCTTTTTGTCCGATTCGCCATAATTTTATTGAGGATTTTTGCATGTAGTTTTATCAGAGATATTGGTCTGTAGTTTTCTTTCTTTGAGGTGTCATTGTCTGGTTTCGGAATCAGGGTGATGTTGGCCTCATAGAATGAATTTGGCAAAGCTCCCTCTTTTTCCACTTCCTGAAATAAATTGAAAAGTATTGGTATTAATTCTTCTTTAAAGGTTTTGTAAAACTCCGCTGTATACCCATCTGGTCCTGGGCTTTTCTTGGTTGGTAGTCTTTTGATTGCTTCTTCAATCTGATCCATTGATATTGGTCTGTTCAAATTGTGTGTATCCTCCAGACTCAGTCTTGGCAAATCATAGGATTTAAAAAATTTATCGATGTCTTCACTCTCTTCTATTTTATTGGAATATAGGTTTTCAAAATAATTTTTAAAATGTGGCATTTATACACCATGGAGTATTACGCAGCACTAAAAAATGACAAAATCATGGGATTTGCAGGGAAATGGATGGTATTAGAGTAGATTATGCTTAGTGAAGCTAGACAATCCCTAAAAAAACAAATTCCAAATGTCTTCTTTGATATAATGAGAGCAACTAAGAACAGAGCAGGAAGGAAGAGCAGGAAGAAAAGGTCAACATTAATAAGAGACATGAGGTGGGAGGGAAAGGGAGAGAAAAGGGAAATTGCATGGAAATGGAGGGAGACCCTCAATGTTTTACAAAATTATATATAAGAAGTTGTGAGTGGAAGGGGAAAATAAACAAGTAGGAAAATGAATTACAGAAGATGGAGTAGAGAGAGAATATGGGAGGGGAGGGGAGGGGAGGGGGGATAGTAGAGGCTAGGAAAGGTACCAGAATACAACAGATACTAATAGGGCATTATGTAAAAATGTGGATGTGTAACCGATGTGATTCTGCAATCTGTATTTGGAGTAAAAATGTGAGTTCATAATCCACTTGAATCTAATATATGTAATACAAGATGTCAAGAGTTTTGTAATATTTTGAACAACCAATAAAAAAAAAACATGGAGAACTATTTCAACAAAAAATTGACTAGATTTATAACTCCTACCCTGTATAATGCAAAAGGCAAGTCCAACTATACACTATGCCTTGTCTGAACTGCTTGTATTTCTATTCTTTTTGGGTTATTTTTCTCCATCATATTAGAATTATTAGTCAGAGTCTAGTACGGTATGGGTTAGTTTCAGGGATTCAGTATTTTGAATGGAAAATAGGAAAATAAATCCAATGTGTATGTAAATATGTGCTACACAAAAATCTTCCCACTCTCATCCAGAATAATGCCTTGACATTACCTTCGCCCCAAGTAAAACACAATTAGAGGAGAAGAGTTAGAAAAACTGTGAATACATATCTGGAATGAAATATGCTCAAGAGTTCACAACCTTGAAGGTGGTAGAGGAGTTTCCAAAAGTTAGGAACAGGTAAATATTCGACAAAATTGGAGCTCTGCTGGACTAAAGACTTCTTGAGAAACTGCCTCTGAGTTTGGGCACTTGAAATATTTGTTTTTGTCAGGAGCTTTAGCTTCCTTTGTAGAGAGACCATCAAAGCTGGGTATGTATCTAAGTGACCTGGAGGACATGGTTTCTTATTTTCTAATGAACATGAGGCAGCAGTGCTGAATTCTCTCTTTGTAGGTAAACTGTGGGGACTGGGGGCTAACTCTTTCCGTGTGGACTCTAAAGCCATTCGGTCATCCTCCACTTGTCGTGGTGTTTCTTGCTGCTGCAATGCGAGCTTGGTATTTGCTTCACACAATACAAGGAATTCAACTGGGACACAGTGCTAAAGGGAGTTCTGTCACGTGCGGTGTTTCAGGGTCTGCAGGATAATGTACCACCCAGGCTTCAATCCCACATAGCTTGCATCCTTGACCATAGCAATTTGATTCTGAACATTGCCCTAAAAACTCTGCATATTAAAAGATGCCTTTACATAGAAGGGTATGCTGGCTGCACCATGTCAGTTACAAGCCATTTGGAAGCCAATGGCAGATCCACATGGCCCCACCACAGATATTTTCTCACACACCTGCACACAACTTCTCTAGGCCCACTTCTCATCAGGCCCCAACTTACTGGCATCTCTGTTCTTACACCATTTTCATGGTCATGGGAATTTCAAAAATTTCATGGTATTTATCTAGCCATTTTTCAAGATTGATGTTGGAGGCATTGTGGTTTAAATTCATTCAGGAATCATTCAATGGTGAGGAAGCTCATTTGAATGAAAGCTCTGGTGAAATCTCTGAGGCAAGGCTTCCCAAAGAGTGGCCAAAAGGTCACATGAACCCAGGCCTATTGCTGTCTACAATGTGAGGTCCATGTGTGTTTTGACTCTCATCTATGGCTGCCATGTCTTTCAGAATAAAACCATGTGATATCCTGGCTGAGATTCCCAGTGCTCTGTGGAAAGCAAACCTGGGCCTAGATCTCGGTTTCCAAGGGCGACTCTCATGTGTGGCCAACTAAAATCCCAACACATTTCATGATAATACTTCTCTAAGGTGAGTTCCAGAACCCAGTCTCTAAGGGGAATCACACCAGATTTCAGCCCAGGTGTACCCAGTCATATCTTCCAACTACCACACAAATGATGACAATTAAAATCAAAACACTCCCACATGGCCCTCATCTTCTTCCATATATTCACTCTCATTCTAAGCTCTGTCTGGAGGTTTCCATGAGCGGCGAAGTCCAAGAGAGTGTCCAAAATAAGCTCCCTTGCCCCTCATTGCCTAAAGTCATGGTGGCCTGGACACCCTTCCTGTGAACCAGGTGTGATCAAATAGGCCTGCCCTTAATACGCCTAGGCTTCTCCAATTTGAGGCCTACTGACTGTCAGGTATAGATATTTTTATGTGAACTGGAGTCATGAGAAAACCCAAGAACCTATGTGCTAGACTCTCCAGGGCTTTGAAGAACCTATTTGACACAAAAAATCCCTATTCTCACTTGATGGAGGTCAGGAGCCTTACAGAGGAAGGAGAGAGACTTCATGCACAGGGACTGCTCTTTTGGCCATTTTGGTTATGGATTCACACACGGAATGATCCATCAGGTGATGAGAATGTAAGCCACAGCCTCACACAGATCAAAGAGGCTGATTCAGACACATCCCTTTCCAAAGCAATTTAGCAAATACCCACTGGTGATGCCCATTCATTTCCATTTGAAAACTGTGTGCTTCAGGCTTCACAAAGGTGTGCCCTGAGACAAAGAGCTTCCTGACATTCTGGGCAAATTAACAATAGGTAAGCAAATGGGCCAAAGTAGAGTTTCTCTACTGAGACTTTACAAGACACACTGATGTCTGATTTTTCTAAAATGCTCCAATTCCCATATATTAAATTATGTAGAGACATTAATGAACAAGAGCAAGTCATGGCAGCTGCAGTAAAACAGGCTTTAGAACAAGGGCAAGTCGTGGCAGCTGCAGTAAAATAGGCTTTAGATGCCAGGACAAGAACATGCTACAATTGTGAACAAACAGGACATTTTAAAAGGAATTGCCCCATAAGAGGAGGGTTTAACAAAACTAGGTATCAAAGGAGTAGAATACGGGGTATTTGCCCAGGATGCCATAGAGGGAGACATTGGACTAATGAATGCCATTCTCAAACCACCATAGAGGGTAGTATATTATCAAAAAACAAACAAGGACCAGGTGTTTATCCATGATATCATGGAGAAAGGCATCAGGTTACGTTGCCAGAAAATGGACAGGGGGACCCAATGTTCTTGGGCCCCAAACCACAAATATACGGAGCACTGGAGGAACCCAGCAACCCCATCAGGGTAGTGCCAAAGACACATTGTCCATCAGAGCCCTCAACAGACAAACCAGAGGGAGTGCAGGGTTGGACATCTGCACCTCTGTCAGAGCAGTACTAACTCCAGAGATGGGAGTTCAAATCATTCTCTCAGGGGTAAAAAACCTCTTCCCCAAGGAGCAGTAGGCTTATTATTGGGACGCAGCTCTTCTACTCTAAAAGGACTTATGATAAGTCCTGGGGTAATTGACCCTAATTATGAAGGTGAAACAAAAATTATAGCCAGTTCTCCAAAGGGTATATCAGTAATTTCACCAAGAGACAGAATAGCACAGTTACTAATAATACCACGCTTACATGATAAATTTTCCAGTCATGTTGTAGAAAGAGGTTCCAAGGGATTAGGCTGCACAGATGTAGATTTGGGTATGTTTTCTCTAAAGTTAGATTCTTGCCCCATACTAAAACTAAATATTCAAGGACATGAATTAAATGGGCTACTGGATACAGATGCAGAACTCAGCATCATCTCTCGTCCAGAATGGCCAAAATATTGGCCATTACAACCATCCACTCAAACACTTCAAGGCCTAGAATTGGCGACTAATCCCCATCAAAGAGCAATGGTATTAGATTGGAAGGATCCTGAAGGATGTGAAGGAACTATATAGCCATATGTATGGATCATCTTCCCGTAAATTTATGGGGATGAGATGTCCTAGATGAATTAGGTTTGAAATTAACAAGAAAAACATCAATTAAAATATACCCACAATTATGGTTAGACAAGGTTTTAGGATAGGAAAAAGATTAGAAAAACAATATCAAGGTATAGCAGCTCCAATACTAATAGATCAAGGAACAGACAGAAATGGGTTGGATTTTAAGAAAGGGACACTAAGACAATAAAAATTACTTGGAAATAAGAAAGACCAGTATGGGTTCCTCAGTGGACCCTGACTAAAGAAAAGGTACCAGCAGCCCATGATCTGGTCAAACAACAATTAGCAGAAGACATATAAAACCATCTGTATCTCCCCATAATACTCCCAGTTTTGTCATCAAAAAGTAATCTGGTAAATGGAGATTATTGCAAGATTAAAGAGGCATTAATAATGAGATGGTTATTATGGGACATGCTCAATCAGGGATTCCACAATTATCTGCTTTGCCAAAACTTGGTATGATTTATGTATAGATATTAAAGATTTTTTTTTCATTTCCAATTCAACCTTAGGATAGTCCAGGTTTTGCATTTACTAACCCTGCACTGAATCATGAAGGTCCTGATCAGAGATACAAATGGAAAGTACTCCCTCAAAGGATGGCTAATAGCCCAACTATGTGTCAAATTTATGTTAACAAAGTAATCCAGCCACTTAGAAATCAAAATCCTGAACTACAAATATTTCACTATATGGATGATATATTATTAGCACACAAAGCTAAAAACACATTGCTAGAATGTTATGCCACACTTAAAAACATATTAAAAAATATAAACTAGAGATAACAATAGATAAAGTAGAATTAAATTTTCCAATTAATTATTTAGGAGTTCTATTATCCTCAACCATGATCTGTCCACCAAAAATTCAAGTACGAATAGATCAACTCAAATCACTTAATGACTTTCAAATGTTATTAGGAGACATAAATTGGATAAGGCCTTATCTAGGTATACGCACAATAGAGTTAGAACCTTTTTTGATATCCTAAAAGGTCCATCAGATCCAAATTCACCGCGCATGTTAACGCCTGAAACAAGAAAGGCATTAAAAATTATTGAAACATATATGGAAAATATGCATTTAGATAGAATTGATTTAAGTTTGTCTTTATTATTTATTGTACTACCAACAAAAAATATTACTACAGGAGTATTTTGGCAAGAAGGTCCATTATTAGGGATGCATTTATCTTATTCCCCTAACAATATTCTTACTCGGTATACTGAGGCTGTAGGACAATTAATACTGAAAAGAACAAAAGCAGCAAAGGAAGTGTTTGGAATTTCTCCCAATAAAATAATTACTCCATATACTCTGAATCAAATTGATGAGTTAGCTAATGAGTTAAATACTTGGGCAATAATCATGTGCAAATCTAATATTTCATTTGATAATCACTTACCATCTAATCCTTTATTGTCTTTTTGATCATTTCATCCTGTAATTTTTCCAAAAATGACAAGAAAACACCTATCATGAATGCTCCAAATATATTCACTGATGGGTCAAATAATGGTACAGCAGCAATAGTTACACCTGATCAAACTTTTACATTTCTAGTACCCAAACAATCATCTCAAAAGGTAGAGCTTAATGCAGTATTACAAGCTTTTGTGATGTTTAAAGATTCTGTAATTAATTTATTTTCCGATAGTCAGAATATAGTTAATGCTATAGTACCCCTTGAAGATGCTGGTAGGATTTCCCCTTCCTCTACTGTTTTCTCTTTGCTTTCCACTATACAAAGTCTAATCTTGGACAGAAAAGATCTGTTCTTTATAGGAAATATCAGAACACATACAGGATTGCCTGGAGCCCTTAGTTTGGACAATGATTTAGCAGATAAAACTACACATGACATACATATTTTCTCTATAGTAGAAGAAGCTACAAATTTTCATAAAAAGTTCCATGTCAATCCTAATAGTTTACAAAAGTGCTTTAAAATAACTAAGGAAAAATCTAAACAAATAATAAAACAATGTCAAAATTGTGTGACCTTTTTACCACACGTTAATCTTCGAGTCAATCCTAGAGGATTGATACCTAACCATATTTGGCAGATGAACGTCACAAACTTGCCAGAATTTGGAAAATTAAAATATTTGCATGTTACAGTTGATACTTCTTCTGGATTTTTGATGGGCTCCCTTCTTGTCGGAGAAAAAAACTAAAGATGTTATAGCTCATTGCTTACAAAATTTTGCCACTGTGGGTGTTCCAAAACAGTTAAAAACAGATAATGCCCCTGGTTATACTTCTACCTCTTTTAAACAATTTTGCTCATCATTTGGCATCACTCATATAACAGGAGTCCCATACAATCAGCAGGGACAAGGTATAGTTGAAAGAGCACATCAAACTATTAAAACGTACTTACTAAAGCAAAAAGAAGGAATTGGGAAGGGGTATATATTCCCCAAAGATAAACTTAAAATAACCCTTTTTACTCTAAACTTTTTAAATTTGGATTCAACAGGGCTTAGTGCTGCAGAAAGGCATATATGTCCAAAAAATGTACATAAGCCCAAGGTACTTTGGAAGGATATTCTAACAGGACAATGGAAAGGTCCTGACCCAGTAATTGTCTGGAGTCGGGGGCCTGTTTGTGTGTTTTCACAGGGAGAACAGGAGCCGATTTGGATTCCAGAGAGATTAACTAAAGAGATTTCTACAGACCCAAAAGAAGATGATTTGGCTCAAATCAATTACAGCTGATATCCAGAACTCCAGTTTGGCTATTCTTACATCTGTGACAGAACCAGGATGTTTTTTTCAATATCTATTTTATTATTGCCCTTTCCCATATCATGAAGTTCTTTTTTGTTTTTTGAGCTCATACAGACCTAGGTTAATGTTTTGCTGATCAGTTTTATTTTTGGACTATAGAGTTTTTAGACTTTGCAATGGAGATTTCACATGTAAAAAGTTATAAAGCCTTTACTATTATGTTATGTGTTGTATGTATTATATTATGTGTGCACACTTGTGTTTTGTGTTATATGTTTGAATGTACATAACCATATATCATATGTGATGAGCGCTCATGAAAAAATGGATCCAAATATATTTTTTTTATTCACGTGATGTAAATATTTTAATTTAAATTGGGTAAACACCCGTTGAGGATTGTTTTAAAATGTGAACAAAAAGGGAGGTTAACAGATCTGTTTGCTTTCTTTCACCTTTCCTTTTCATTATATTTAATAAATCTCTTCAAGACAATGTAAATTGTTAAGAAAATTGTTTTCTTTTAGTGCCTTCTGGAATGTTACATAATTTTTTCTTTAGGCATTGTTGCCAGAATTCCTATCTTCATCCCAGTGCCTGTGAAGACAAAGATAAAACCAATCTACAGCTTCTGCAAAAGCCATCACTGAACTGCTTGCAGAACTTGCCTGGACTATGTATCACTTGTATGCATTGTGAACTCACCTGCATGCATTGTGATCAATATGTTGGTGCATCGACTTGTGGTAGTGTTAGGGTATTTTTGCTGATGATGTCATCGGTGGTACAATTTTTCCAAAAGGAGCCCTCAATTGGCTTGGTGTATCTTCCTCCCTTCTGCTTGTCATGGTTGTTCAGTAAAATTTGGGGTCCAACAGAGATGAGACAAAGAACCTTACCCCCCCACTGGTACAAAGTCCTCTCCATAGGTGTGACTGTATAATGGACCTGTAGTTAGTGACGGGTAAGATCCAGTTGCAATGGTACCAACCTAAGACTGGAGGCTGACACCTTGAGGTCAGCTCATTCGATAATGGGTAAGGACCATATGTACTATTGGACAACCTAAGGCAGGCATGGTCCCTAAGCCACATGCTTGTTGTTTAAACAGAGAGGGGGAGATGTTGAGAGCCACAGCCCGAGGGGCCAAAGAAAACTTTCAGACTGCCAGCTGATGGTTTGCTCACAGCGGCCCCAGCAACATCTAGCTGATTGGCTACTCTGCGGTGATGCCCATTGGGCTGTTTCCCCACCCTTTCAAACTACCAAGCTGCTCATTGGGGGACTTTTTTGGCTCTGCCCAAATGACCCAGCCAATCGAACTCAAGAGCAGGAGGAGTGGAGAGGTTGAGAGCTTGTGGGAAGCTGGTGGTGGCAGTTGTGCTCTTAGGGTATTTCCCGAGGAGCTATTTTTTTGGCGTGTGTAGTTCTAAAAATAAAGTTAGTTTATTTGACAAGTGGCTCCTGAATTGTGCCCAGCCAGACTGTGGCAATCATAAATTGATGGAGAAAAACAACCAAAACCGAATAGAAATACAAGCAGTTCGGAGGAGGCATGGTGTATAGCTGGATTTACCTTTTGTATGATAAAGGGTAGGTGTTATTAATCTAGTCAATATTAAATTGAAATAATTCTCCGTGTGTTTTAAAGTTAACAAATATGTGAATACCTGTCTCCCTGTATCTGTAGCCTATTCAGCACATGTATTTTTGTATGCACATATAGAATCCTACCTGGTATCACATGTACATTTTTGTGAGGTGGCTGACTTGGCAGATACGAATTGTGAAAAGAGATCACTACTCCTAAACGTTTTTGGAATTGAAAATTACAACTATGCGTGAGCTTCCTAGTTGAACAAGATAATACATAAATCCATGTTCAGTAAAATGAATATTTTTGGATCTGTGGATGATATATATTTCATGATGAATTTCGATTGGCATATATATTGCTACCATTTAATGTCTGTGCATTTGCGTGTGTGTGTGTGTATATATACATATCTATATATACTCTCCAGATTTTTCAGCATATAAAATATATGTGTCTTATTATACAATCCCTAAATGCATTCATATTCATGCATGTGGATTTATAATCAAATGTTCACAAAATAATTCTCAGAAATATTCATCCACCTCAAATATATATTGTTTCCTAGTGCTGAAATCTAAATTCAGTGAATGGTGCATAGAAGTCATAATTTTTCTACAGAAACTGACCCACTTTAACATCAATGCAAGTAGATTACTATGGTACATGATGTGTATTTTGACGTTCAATTTTATTGAACACTGTTACATGACTATTTCTTCAGTTTATGCACATCATAGGATATATATTTCATTCACAAGTTTGCAAATTTATAGGCATTTGTTTCACTTTCTATCACTTCCTGCTTCAGTACACATGTATTCCTACATGGTTTTGACTGTTTTTTTTCATGAGACTTCTTTTTATTTTAGGTTTCAATAATCACTTTTGAAGCAAAACTCACACACTCTTCATGACAAACCATAACCCTAATATTACCATTAGATGTATAAATGGTTGTAATAAATGTATGTATATAAATATAAGAAATCCTGTATATTTTCAGATATCAATTCAATCCATTATTTAATGTTGGAACCAGTTATATTATTTATTCACAGTATGGTCTATTCATTCATTTTATCTATTTTCGTAGACACAGGGTATACCTATTTGTACACCCAATACTAATTTATACAACTTCAAAATATTGCCCACAGAATTAGTGGAAGAAATACTCATGTCACCTGAACTACATATACACTTTATCACACTAATATTCTGGACACAAAATGCAAAGTTCACACTTATGATTGTACCAAAGCCTAAATGGAAAGTGAGCATGGATTACTAAAAACAACCAAGTCCAGATTGCCTAATGCTCTCAAATGTCAATCGTATTGGTGCTAAATATTTGTTTCTCCCTAAGATTGTGTATTCAACCTCTACCCTGTTGAAAATGTCTAATCCTATCACTCAATTTATACATTGCCTGATTTCTTAATGTCTCTATTCATATCTGCTTCCCTATATATTTTCCCCAGTTCATCATTGTGACTGACTCTTCACATGTGCTGACATTTACGTTCATTCTCTACCGGAAACCTTATTGTTAAAGAATTTTGGTCCAAATCCTATACTCACTCTTCTTCCTAAACCTACTAACTATCTTTCTAATCCTACCGACTACCCTTTTTGAGTGGATGGTTTCTTCTACATTTAATCATCCAATTTACAAGGTCCTATGCCATTGTTTATCAATTTATCTGAGACATTTGTGCAGAAGGTATTTCAAAGCTAAGTATCCCAATCAAGGGCCCAATGCTCTTCTGGGCTTCAAATCTTACCCAGACTTCTGTATTTATACTTATATTTCACCTATATATTCTTGTAAATATCACAGGTTCCCAATACCATTATTCATCACACAGAATGATTCCTAACCCAAATTTAACCTGTTATTACCCTAACCATACACTGTTCCCTCAATCTAACTTTACAGAAAAGCAGGGACAGAGTTGGTCTTACAATACAGGAGTGTAGGGGATATTCCACCTGCTGAGAACCTCAAAGGTCCATGCAGAAATGATCCCTGGAGAAGTTGTAAGCAGCTATGAAGGACCTGAGGGAGGAAAAGACAACTTCCATGGTAAACAACCTGGTCAGGATGAAAGGATTTGTCTGAATCAGCCTCTTTCATCTTAATGTAGAGAAGATGGACCAAACCAGGCTTGTGTGGAGAGCTGTTCCCGGGTGCCTATGGTGAAATACCATTCTAACTTGTAAAAATGTCACAGGAAGTAGGGGTACCCTGCACCTCTTGGGACCCTTGGAAGCAACTGTTAGGACAAAGTGGTTGCCAAGGCAGTGACTTCATTAACTTCCTGAAGGAAGTTACCTCACATGACTTCCTTGGTGATGGAACTCTCTAAATTTGGGATTCAGGAAGTCAGGCAACCACAGCCAGTCCCAGTCCCAGTCCCAGTGGTCTCACTTGTTTGGGTTAACCAAGGACAGAGTCAGTCTTTCTTGGTACCTAGTGATGTGAGGATGGCCAAATGCCAGGAAAGCTAAGAAGAGGGGCCTTTCCTGAGAAAGAAGGTAGTGGCTCACCTCTGGCTTCTGAAAACTTCACAGATTTGGTCAAGGAGACCAGAACAGAGGCAGCACAGTCCACTTCGGGGAAATATAGTATGGCCCACCCGTCAGAGGACACTCCGGATAGTCACAGACCTACTTTGGGGAAGGAGGTGCCTTTTTGAGTGTGGGTGTGAGTTTGTGGTTTTCTCTCATGTTCTGAGAATAGGTAGCAAAGGCAATTTGTTTGGTTTAGAGAAGACTGTTTCTAGTATGTTCTCTGACAAGGTGAGTGTTTCTATTACTGTGTATCCCACTCTGTCCGTGGTTGTAGTATTAGAAAAAGAATGCATCAATGGGTGTGTTCTGTCTAGTAGAAAGCTTCCCTGCATTCATACTGCCAATTTATGAATGGACTGCGGCTAGCCTAAACAATGGGCAAAACATACTATCTTCCTAAATTCCTGTTTTCTTCCTGAATTCTGGACACTCTCCAGAATAGGCTCATGGTTTTGTGTCCAAGATATGTACCACCTCCAAGCTCTGTCACATGGCCATGTACTGGATAGCTGAAGGGAATGGTGAGCATCTCAGAAAACTCAGATATCCGGGTGACCAGGAAAGTTTCAGTGGGGAAACCCTGCTTTGGGTCTTTTGCTTACCTATTTTTCTGTTGCCCTGAATGCAAGGAAAGTCTTTGGCTCAGGCCACCCCTTTGTGAAGCCTGAAGAAAACAGTATTCAAATGGAAATGAATGGGGATCACCTGTGGCTCTTTGCTTAATTGGAAAGAGATGTGTCTGAATAAGCCTCTTGGCCCTGTGTGAAGCTGAGGCTTAGATTGTCAGCACCTGATGGATCTAAAGAAAGATCCCATGTTTGCATCCATAACCAAAATTCAAAAAATCAGTCATTGTGGATGAAGTCTCTCACCTTCCTCTGTTAGGTTCCTGACCTCCATCAAGTGTGAATATGGACCCTTGGGTCAAATGAGTTCTTCAAAGCCCTGCAGATGTGCTAGTGTTCTCTCATGAATACAAACCACATAAAGAATCTATACCTGACAGTCAGTAGGCCTCAAATAGTAGAAGCAGAGCAGTAATAATGGCAGGCCTATTTGATCACTCCTGGTTCACAGGAAGGGTGTCCAGGCCACACTGACTTTAGGCAAATGAGGGGCAAGGGAGCTTATATTGGACACTGTCCTGAGCTGCATCACTCATGGAAACCTCTAGCCAGAAGTTATGATCAGTGTCTATATGGAAGAAAATGAGGGCCATGTGGAAATGTTTTGGCTATAATTGTGGTCATTTTTGTGGCAGTTGGAAGAGATGAGTGGGTCCGCCAGGGCTGGAACTCTTGGGTAATTCCCCTTATAGACTGAGTTCTGGAACTGACCTCAGAGAAGTATTGCCATGAATTGTGTTGGGATTTTAGGAGGCCACGCATGAAATTCACCCTTGGATTCGGAAATCTAGTCCCAGGTTGGTTTTCCACAGAGCACTGGGAATCTCAGGCAGGATATCACTTGATTTTATTATGAAAAACTTGGCAGCCATAGTGGAGAGCCAAAACACAAATGGACCTCACATTGTAGAGTTCAATGTGCCTGGCTTCATGTGACCTTTTGGCCACTCTTTGGGAAGACTTGCCTGTGAGTGTTCTCCAGAGATTTCATTGAAATGAGCTTCCTCACCATTTAATTGTTCCTGAATGAATTGAAACCCACAGTGCCTCCAACTTCATCCTTGAAAAATGGCTATCTCATGCAACAGCAAAGGGTTTATTGGGGGTCCAGCATGTGGGGGATCAGAGCTAACTTGAATAGAGCAGAGTGCCCTGAGAAGAGCTTAAGCAGAGCTTATATACTTTCCTTGGGGAGGGCAGGGAGCGAAGTTTTTTGATGGGTAAGGGCGAGTGGGCGGTTTGCGTTCAACCGGGTGAAGGAGTACATTCTGCAGTTTAGCAGTTGGGGACAGGACATTCTGGAAACAAGATTAGCAAACAGTTCTCAAGATTTCAAGAGTGTTTTGTTAAGCATACAGAAAAAAAGTGACAAGTACCTATTTTATTAACCTTTCATTCCTCACTTCTTCTTCTATCTATTTTTAATCATTAAAGTGATCATTGGGGGGTGTCACATTCAATGTCTTCTAGTGGAGTATTACCATAAGTTTAACTTGTCCAATTTGAGCTTGGAGAAAAGAAATTACACGGTTGAGCAAAGAGGGTTTTATAGTTAGCAATATTATGGAGATTATTTTGGACAGGCCAGGGTTGTTAAAAAGTAGTCAAACAGGGGGACTATGTGAAAAAAGACTCAAACCACCCTTTTTTGTCCTCTCACTCTCTCATTGACGCTCTTCAGGGTGTCTTTTTAATTTAATCATAATTTTTTTACAACTCCATTATGCTCAGAATAAACACAACATTCTTCCCAGGAAGTGACAAGTACCTATTTTATTAACCTTTCACTACCGACTAACCCTTTTTGACTGGATGTTCCCTTCGACATTCAATCATCCAAGGTACAAGGTCCAATGCCATTGTATATTGATTAATCTGACACAACTGTGCAGAACCTAATTCAAAGCTAAGTATCCCAATCAAGGGCCCAATGCTCTTCTGGGCTTCAAATCTTACGTAGATTTCTGTTTTCATACATATATTTCACCTATATATTCTCATACATATCGCAGGTTCCCAATACCATTATTCATCCAGCAGAATGATTCCTACCCCAAATCAAACATGTTATTAACCCTAACCATACACTGTTCCCTCAATCTAACATTGCAGAACAGCAGGGACAGAGTTGGTCTTACAATACAGAAATGTAGTGGATCTTCCACCTGCTGAAAACCTCAAAGGTCCATGCAGAAATGATCCCTGGAGAACATGTAGGCAGCTATGAAGGACCTGGGAGAGTAAAAGTCATCTTCCATGGCAAACTACCTGGTCAGGATGAAGAACTGTGTCTCATTCAGGCTCTCTCTTCTTAATGTAGACAAGATGGACCAAACAAGGCCTGTGTGGAGAGCTGTTCCTGGGTTCCTATGGTTGATATACCGATCTAACTTGTGAAAGTGTCAGAGGAAGTATGGAAGCAACTATTAGGACAAAGTGGTTGCTAAGGTAGTGACCTCATTCACTTCCTGAAGGAAGTGACCTCACCTCACTTCCTTGGTGATGGAACTCTCTTAACTTGGGATCCAAGAAGCCAGGCATCCAGAACCAGTCCCAGTCCCAGTCACAGTGGGATCACTTGTTTAGTTTTACCAAGGACAGAGTCACTCTTTCTGGGTACCTACTGATGTGAGGATGGTCAAATGCCAGGAAAGCTCTGAGAGGGGCCTTTCCTGAGAAAGCAGGTAGTGGCTCACTGCTGGCTTCTGACTACTTCACAAAGTTGGCCAAGGAGACCAGATCTGAGAAAGGACAGGCCATTTGGGTGGAACATAGTATGGCCCAGCAGTCAGAGGACACTCCGGATAGTCACAGACCTACTTGGGGAAAGGAGATGCCATTGTGGGTGTGGGTGTGGGTTTGTGGTTTTGTCTCATGTTCTGAGAATAGGTAGCAGCGGCAGTTTGTTTGGTTTGCAGTGAACTATTTCTACTAAGTCGTTTCACAAGGCATGTGATTCTATATCTGTGTACCTCACTGTGTCCGTGGTTGTAGACATTAGAAAAAAGAATGCATCAATGGATGTGTCCTGTCTACTAGAATGCTTCCCAGCATTTATCCTGATGAAATAATGAATGGACCAGGGCTTGCCTTATCAATGGCCAACATCTGCTATCTTCCTAAGTTCCTGTTTTCTTCTGGAATTCTGGCCACTCTCCAGAATAGGCTCATGGTTTTGTGTCCAAGATATGTACCACCTCCAAGCTCTGTCACATGGTTATGTACTGAATAGCTGAAGGGAATGGTGAGCATCTCAGAAAACGTAGATATCAGTGTGACTACTAACCTCTCAGTGGAGAAACCCTGCTTTGGGCCTTTTGCTTATAAAATCTTCTTTTGCCCTGAAAGTCAGGAAGGTCTTTGCCTCATGCCAACCCTTTGTGAAGCCTGAAGAAAACAGTTTTCAAATGGAAATGAATGGGCATCACCTGTGGCTCTTTGCTTAATTGCTTTGGAAAGGGATGTGTCTGAATCAGGCTCTTGGCCCTGTGTGAGTCTGTGACTTAGATTGTCAGCACCTGATGGATGTAAAGAAAGATCCCATGTGTGCATCCAAAACCAAAATGGCCAAAAGAGCAGTCATTGTGGATGAAGTCTCTCGCCTTTCTCTGTAAGGTTCCTGATCTCCATCAAGTTAGAATAGGGATACATTGGATCAAATGAGTTCTTCAAAGCTCTGCAGAGGCTAGCCCATTGCGGCTTGCTTTTTCTCATGACTCAAATACACATGAAGAATCTAAACCCCACAATCAGTAGGCCTCAAATTGGAGAAGCGGAGCAGTATCAAATGCAGGCCTATTGGATCACTCCTGGTTCACAGGAAGGGTGTCAGGACACTCAAACATTAGGCAAATGAGGGGCAAAAGAGCTTATTTTGGACACTGTCTTGGACTGTGCCCCTCATGGAAACCTCTAGCAAGAGTTATGATGAGTGTCTATATGGAAGAAAATGAGGGCCATGTGGGAGTGTTTTGGTTTCAATTGTGTTCATTTGTGTGGCGGTTGGAAGAGATGACTTGGTCCACCTTGGCTTGAACTCTGGTGTGATTCCCCATAGAGACTGAGTTCTGAAACTCACCTCAGAGAAGTATTGCCATTAATTGTGTTGGGATTTTAGGAGGCCACGCATGAGAGTCGCCCTTGGAAACTGAGATATAGGCCCTAGGTGCCTTTCCACAGAGCACTGGCAATCTCAGCCAGGATAATACATGATTATATTCTTAAAAACATGGCAGCCATAGTTGAGAATCAAAACAAACATGGACCTCACAGTGTAGAACTCGATAAGCCTGGCTTCATGTGACCTTTTTGCCACTCTTTGGAAAGCCTTGCCTGTTAGTGTTCTCCAAAGATTTCATTGAATTGAGCTTCCTCACCATTTAATGGTTCCAGAATGAATTGAAACCTACAGTGCTTCCAACTTCAATCTTGAAAAATGCCCAGATAAATACCATGAAATTTTTGAATTTCCCATGACCAGGTCGCACTGGGGAACCTGTGGATGTCCTACGTCTGATCATGAGTGTATCAGGCAGTGCCTTGATTGACAGGGATTCATAAAAATGATGTAGAACAGCGATACCAGTAAGTTGAACCCTGCTGAGTCGAGGGCCTAGAGCAGAGGTGGGAAGGTGTATGATAAAACATCTGTGTGGGCCAATGTGAATCTGCCATTGGCTTCCAAATGGCTTGTGACTGACATGGTGCAACCAGCAGAATGTTCTATGTAAAAGCATATTTTTATATGGAGAGGTTTCAGGGCAATGTTCAGAACCAGGTTGCTATTGACAAGAGGGCAAGATATGGGGGATAGAAGCCTGGTTGGTGCATTCTCCTGAGAACCCTGACCCACCGCACATGACAAAACTCCCTCCAGCACTGTGTCCCAGTTGAACTCCTTGTATATCATGAATAAATACCAAACTCCCAGTGCAGCAACAAGAAACACCTTGAAAATTGGAGGATGACCAAATGGCTTCACAGTCCACATGGGGAGACACTTAGCCCACATTGGCCACAATTGACCTACAAAGAGAGAAATCAGCACTGCTGCCTCATGTTCATTGGAAAATAAGAAACCATGTTCTCCAGGTAACATAGATGCAGACCCAGCTTTGATGGGCTCACTAGAGAGAAAGCAAAAGCTCCTTACAAAAACATATATTTCAAGTGCCCAACCTCATAGGCAGTTTCTCAAGAAGTCTTTAGGGCACCAGAGCTCCATGTTTTTGGAAAGTTTACCCTGTCCCTTACTTTGGGTAAGTCCTCTAACACCTCCAAAGTTGTGAACTCCTGAGCATATTCCATTCCAGATATGCATTCACAGATTTTCTACCTCTTCTCTTCTCATTATGTATTACTTGGGGTGGAGGTAATGACAATGCATTGTTCTGGATGAGAGTAAGAAGATTTTTGTGTACCACATATTTGCATACACTTTGGATTAATTTTCCAATTTTCCATTCGACATACTGAATCCGTGACACTAAACCATACCCTACTAGACTCTGACTGCTTATCCTAATATGATTGAGAAAAATAACTCAAACAGAATAGAAATAAAAGAAGTTCAAAGGAGGGGTGGTGTATAGTTGGGCTTGCCTTTTGCAATATATAGGGTAGGAGTTATAAATCTAGTCAATTTTTAATTGAAGTAGTTCTCAGTGTGTTTTTAAAGTTAACAAATAGGTGAATCCCTATCTCCGTTTATCTGTAGCCTATTCAGCACATGCTTTTGTATATGCACATATAGAATCCTACCTGGTATCACACGTATACACTTGTGAGGTGGCCAGCTTGGCAGATACAAATTGTGAGAAAAGATCACTCCTCCTAATCGCTGTTGGAACTGAAAATTCAACCTATGGGGGAGCTTCCTAGTTAAACAGCATTATACATAAATCCATGTTCAGTAATATAAATATTTTTTGGATCTTTGGACGATATATATATCATGATGAATTTTGATTGTCATATATATTGCTACTTTTTAATGTCTCTGTGTGGGTTTTGTGTGTGTGTGTGTGTGTGTGTGTGTGTGTGTATATATATATATATATATATATATATATATATATATATACGCTCTAGATTTTTCAAAACGTGAAATATATGCGTCTTATTATGCATTGCCTAAATTCATTCATGTTCATCTATGTGGATTTCTAATCAACTTTTCACAAGATTATTCTCAGAAATATTCATCCACCTGAAATACATATTTGTTTCCTAGTACTGAAAACTAAATTCAGTGAATGTTGCACACAAATTCTAATATTTCTACAGTAACTTACCCAGCTTAACATCAATGCAAGTACATTCCTATGTTCCATGATGTCTATTTTGACGTTCATTTTTATTCAACACTGGTACATTACTTTTTCTTCATTTTATGCACATCATAGGATATATATTTCTTGCACAAGTTATCAAATTTATAGGCATTTGTTTCACTTTCAATCACTTCCTGCTTCAGGACACATGTATTCCTCCAGGTTTCTTGATAGTTTTTTTCATGAGACATCTTTCCAAACACATTATTTTCGATTTCCATAATCACTTTTGAAGCAAACTCACACACCCATCATGATACACCGTAACCCTATTATTACCATTTGATGTATAACTTGTTGGAATGAATGATTGTATATGAACATAAAATTTCTTATATATTTTCATATATCAATTCAATCTATTGTTAAAAGTGGAACCAGTTATATTATTTATTCACAGTATGGTCTATTAAGGCATCATCTCTATATTCATACATACAGGGTACACCTAAATGTATCCCCAATACTAATTTATAAGTCTTTAAAATATTGCTTTCAGAAATGGTGGAAGAAATACTATAGTCACCTGATATACATATACATTTCATCACAGTAATATTTCTGACACAAAAGGCAAGGGTCACACTTATGATTGTACCAAAGCCAAAATTGAATTTGAGCATGTATTACTCACAACATCCATGTCCTGGTTCCCTAATGCTCTCAAATATCATTCCTATTGGTGACGACATATCTGTTTCTTCCTAAGATTATATATTGAACCATAACCCTGTTAAAAATGTCTTATCCTACAACTCACGTTGTACTTTGCCTAATTTTCTAATGTCTCCATTGATATCTGCTTTCAAACACCTTTTCTCCAGTTCATCATTGGGAATGTCCCTTCAAATGTGCTGACATTTACATTCACTCTCTCACCAAAACCGTATTGCTAAAGAACATTTGGTCCAACTCCTAGACTCACTCAAATGTGTTCTTCAAAGCCCTGCAGAGGGCAGCCCAGAGGTGCTTGGGTTGTCTCATGACTCCAATTCACATAAAGAATCTAAACCCTACAGTCAGTAGGCCTCAAATTGGAGAAGCAGAGCAGTATTAATTGAAGGCCTATTTAATCACTCCTGGTTCACAGGAAGGGTGTCCAGGCCACCCTGACTTTAGGCAAATGAGGTGCAAGGGAGCTTATTGTGGACACTGTCTTGCGCTGCACCCCTCATGGAAACCTCCAGCCAGAGGTTATGATGAGTGTCTATATGGAAGAAGATGAGGGCCATGTGGGAGTGTTTTGGTTTTAAATGTGGTCATTTGTGCGGTGGTTGAAAGAGATGACTGGGTCCACCTGGGCTTGAACTCTGGTGTGATTCCCCTTAGAAATGGAGTTTTGGAAATGACGTTAGAGATGTATTGCCATGAATTGTGTTGGGATTTTAGGAGGAGAAGCATGAGATTCGACCACGCATGACAGTAGGCCTCAAATTGGGAACGCAGAACATTTTGTCCAAATCCTTTATTCACTCTTCTTTTTAATCCTATCGTCTAACTTCCTAATTCTAGATAAATACCACGGTATATTTGAAATTCCAATGACCAGGTGGCACTGGAGAATATTTGGATGTCCTGTTGCTGATCATGAGTGTACCAGACAGTGCCTTGATTGACTGGGTTTCATGAAAATGCTGTAGAACAGAGATGCCAGTAAGTTGGAGTCTGCTGAGTAGTTGGCCTAGAGCAGTGGTGTGCAGGTGTGTCATAAAACATCTGTGGTGGGGTCATGTGGATCTTCCATTGACTTCCAAATGGCTTGTGGCTGACATAGTGTAGCCAACAGACCCTTATATGTAAAGGCATCTTGTTATATTGAGAGGTTTAAGGGAAATTTTAGGAATAAGGTTGCTATGGTCAAGGGCACAAGCTACGTGAAATAGAAGACATTTTGGTGCATTTTCCTGCAGACCCTGACCCACCACACCTGACAGAACTCCCTCTAGCACTTTGTCCCAGTTGAACTCATTGTATTTTGTGAAGTAAATACCATACTCCCAGTGAAGCAGCAAGAAACACCACAGAAAGTGGAGGATGACCAAATGCCTTCACAGTCCACGCGGGGAGACTCTTAGCCCCCAGTGGTCACAGTTTACCTACAAAGAGAGAATTCAGCAACTGCTCCCTCATGTTCATTATAAAATAAGAAACCATGTCCTCCAGGTAACATAGATGCAGACCCAGCTTTGATGGTCTCACTACAAAGAGAGAAGAACATATATTTCAAGGGCCAAATCTCAGAGGCAGTCTCTCAAGAAGTCTTTAGACAAGAAGAGCTCCATGTTTGTGGAGTGTTTACCCTGATCCTTACTTTGGAAACTCCTCTACCAACTCCAAGGTTGTGAACTCCTGAGCATCTTCCATTCCAGATATGTATTCATAGATTTTCTAACTCTCCTCCTATAACTGTGTCTTATTGGGGCGAAGGTAATGTCATGGCATTGTTCTGGATGAGAGTTGGAATATTATTCTGTGGCACATATTTGCATACACATTAAATTCATTTTCCTATTTTCCAATCAAAATACCGAAATCATGACACTAACCTGTACCCTACTAGACTCTCACTACTAATCCTAATATGATGGAGAAAAAAAAACCCAAATACAAGCATTTTAGTGGACGCATGGTATATATTTGGACTTGCCTTTTGCATGATAAAGGGTAGGTGTTATAAATCTAGTAAATTTTTGTTTAAAACAATTTTTCATGTGTTTTTAAATTAACAAATATGTGAATTCCTGTCTCCCTTTCTGTATATACTATTTAGCACATGTATTTTTTCATGCACATATAAAATCCTACCTGGTATCACAGGTTAATTTTTGTGTGTTGTCTGACTTGGCAGATTCAAATTGTGAGAAGAGATCACTCCTCCTACCCTACTAGACTCTGACTACTAATCCTAATATGATGGAGAAAAATAACCGAAACAGAATGGAAATACAAGCAGTTCAGTGGAGGCATGGTGGATATTTGGACTTGCCTTTTGCATGATAAAGGGTTGGTGTTATAAATCTAGTCAATTTTAGCTTAAAATAGTTCTCCATGTGTTTTTAAAATTATCAAATATGTGAATTACTGTCTCCCTTTCGCTATAGACTACTCAGCACATGTGTATTTATATGCACATATAGAATCCTACCTGGTATCACAGGTTAATTTTTGTGTGTTGTCTGACTTGGCAGATACAACTTGTGAGAAGAGATCACTCCTACTAACCACTGTTTTTTTTTTATATTTTAACATTTTAATCAAGGCCATTTTATAGTCAGAATGCTTGAGAACATTTTGAGCAGGAACACGATTTTAGAAATAAGAAGTAAATGAACACCCATAGGCAAACAATAGGAATGGAGTTTTCACTATCCCATGTCCATACCAGAAAGTCTTTGTTTATGTCTGTAGTTTAGAAGTTTACTCAACTATCCATAGACATATTAGAGACTAAGTCATTGAGGGCGGTTATCTAGAATAAGGAGGAAGATTTAGAATCTTTAGCACTGGAGATATTTATAAGAGATGTAATACATCTTATATATAAAGTGAGGTTGATTAAAGAGTGCAGCCACTTTGGGAAAACAGTTTGGTAGTTCTTCAGTAATTTAAACATAGAATTACCATATAACCCAGTAGTTTCACTTCTAAATATATACTCCAAAGAACTGAAAACAGGTATTGAAATGAATACTTTTTTTTTTTTAATTTTTTTATTGCAGAATCACATCAGTTACACTTCCATTGATTTATATATTGCCATACTAGGGTTTGTTGTATTCTGCTGCCTTTCCTATCCGTTACTACCCCCCTCCCCTCCCCTCCCCTCCCCTCTTCTCTCTCTACCCACTCTACTGCAGTTCATATCTCCCCCTTGTATTATTTTTCCCTTTCCCCTCGCTACCTCTTGTATGCAATTTTGTATAACCCTGAGGGTCTCCTTCCGTTTCCATGCAATTTCCCTTCTCCCTCCCGTTTCCTCCCACCTCTCGTCCCTGTTTAATGTTAATCTTCTTCTCATGCTCTTCGTCCCTACTCTGTTCTTAGTTACTCTCCTTATATCAAAGAAGACATTTGGCATTTGTTTTTTAGGGATTGGCTGGCTTCACTCAGCATAATCTGCTCTAATGCCATCCATTTCACTCCAAATTCTATGATTTTGTCATTTCTTAATGCAGAGTAATACTCCATTGTGTATAAATGCCACATTTTTTGTATCCATTCGTCTATTGAAGGGCATCTAGGTTGGTTCCACAGTCTTGCTATTGTGAATTGTGCTGCTATGAACATTGATGTAGCAGTGTCCCTGTAGCATGCTCTATTTAGGTCTTTAGGGAATAGACCAAGAAGGGGGATAGCTGGGTCAAATGGTGGTTCCATTCCCAACTTTCCAAAAAATCTCCATACTGCTTTCCATATTGGCTGCACCAATTTGCAGTCCCACCAACAATGAACAAGTGTACCCTTTTCCCCACATCCTCGCCAGCACTTGTTGTTGTTTGACTTCATAATGGCTGCCAATCTTACTGGAGTGAGATGGTATCTTAGGGTGGTTTTGATTTGCATTTCTCTGACTGCTAAGGATGGTGAGCATTTTTTCATGTACTTGTTGATTGATTGTATGTCCTCCTCTGAGAAGTGTCTGTTCATGTCTTTGGCCCATTTGTTGATTGGGTTATTTGTTATCTTGTTATCTAATTTTTTGAGTTCTTTGTATACTCTGGATATTAGGGCTCTATCTGAAGTGTGAGGAGTAAAGATTTGTTCCCAGGATGTAGGCTCCCTATTTACCTCTCTTGTTGTTTCTTTTGCTGAGAAAAAACTTTTTAGTTTGAGTAAGTCCCATTTGTTGATTCTAGTTATTAACTGTTGTGCTATGGGTGTCCTATTGAGGAATTTGGAGCCCGACCCCACAGTATGTAGATCGTAGCCGACTTTTTCTTCTATCAGACGCCGTGTCTCTGATTTGATATCAAGCTCCTTGATCCATTTTGAGTTAACTTTAGTGCATGGCGAGAGAAAGGGATTCAGTTTCATTTTGTTGCATATGGATTTTCAGTTTTCCCAGCACCATTTCTTGAAGATGGTATCCTTCCTCCATTGCATGCTTTTAGCCCCTTTATCAAATATAAGATAGTTGTAGTTTTGTGGGTTGGTTTCTGTATCCTCTATTCTGTACCATTGGTCCACCCGCCTGTTTTGGTACCAGTACCATGCTGTTTTTGTTACTATTGCTCTGTAGTATAGTTTGAAGTCTGGTATCGCTATACTGCCTGATTCACCCTTCCTGCTTAGCATTGTTTTTGCTTCTCTGGGTCTTTTATTTTTCCATATGAATTTCATGATTGCTTTCTCTATTTCTATAAGAAATGCCATTGGGATTTTGATTGGTATTGCATTAAACCTATAGAGAACTTTTGGTAATATCGTCATTTTGATGATGTTAGTTCTGCCTATCCATGAACAGGGTATATTTTTCCATCTTCTAAGATTCTCTTCTATTTCTCTCTTTTGGGTTCTGTAGTTTTCATTGTATAAGTCTTTCACCTCTTTTGTTAGGTTGATTCCTAAGTATTTTATTTTTTGGGGGGATATTGTGAATGGAGTGGTTGTCCTCATTTCCATTTCAGAGGATTTGTCGCTGATATACAGGAATGCCTTTGATTAATACGTGTTGATTTTATATCCTGCCACTTTGCTGAATTCATTTATTAGCTCTAATAGTTTCTTTGTAGACCCTTTTGGGTCTGCTAGGTATAGAATCATGTCATCTGCAAATAGTGATAATTTAAGTTCTTCTTTTCCTATTTTTATGCCTTTAATTTCTTTCGTCTGTCTAATTGCTCTGGCCAGTGATTCGAGAACTATGTTGGACAGAAGTGGTGAGAGAGGGCATCCCTGTCTTGTTCCAGATTTTAGAGGGAATGCCTTCAATTTTTCTCCATTCAGAATGATGCTAGCCTGAGGTTTAGCATAGATTGCTTTTACAATGTTGAGGTAAGTTCCTGTTATCCCTAGTTTTTCTAGCGTTTTGAACATAAAGGGATGCTGTACTTTGTCGAATGCTTTTTCTGCATCTATCGAGATGATCATATGGTTCTTATTTTTAAGTCTATTGATGTGGTGAATAACATTAATTGATTTCCGTATATTGAACCAGCCTTGCATCCCAGGGATGAATCCTACTTGATCATGGTGCACAATTTTTTTGATATGTTTTTGAATCCGATTTGCAAAATTTTATTGAGGATTTTTGCATCTAGGTTCATTAGAGATATTGGTCTGTAGTTTTCTTTCTTTGAAGTGTCTTTGTCTGGTTTAGGAATCAGGGTGATGTTGGCCTCGTAGAAAGAATTTGGAAGTTCTCCCTCTTTTTCTATTTCCTGAAATAGCTTGAAAAGTATTGGTGTTAGTTCCTCTTTAAAGGTTTTGTAAAACTCTGCTGTATACCCATCCGGTCCTGGGCTTTTCTTAGTTGGTAGTCTTTTGATGGTTTCTTCTATTTCCTCAATTGATATTGGTCTGTTTAGGTTGTCTATATCCTCCTGACTCAATCTGGGCAGGTCATATGACTTAAGAAATTTATCGATGCCTTCACTATCTTCTATTTTATTGGAGTATAAGGATTCAAAATAGTTTCTGATTATCTCCTGTATTTCTGAAGTGTCTGTTGTGATATTGCCTTTTTCATCCCGTATGCTAGTAATTTGATTTCTCTCTCTTCTTCTCTTCGTTAGCATGCCTAAGGGTCTGTCGATTTTATTTATTTTTTCAAAGAACCAACTTTTAGTTTTGTCAATCTTTTCAATTGTTTCTTTTGTTTCGATTTCATTAATTTCAGCTCTGATTTTAATAATTTCTTGCCTTCTACTTCTTTTGCTGTTGTTTTGCTCTTCTTTTTCTAGGATTTTGAGATGGAGTATGAGATCATTTATTTGTTGGTTTTTTCTTTTTTTAAGGAATGAACTCCAAGCAATGAATTTTCCTCTTAGAACTGCTTTTAATGTGTCCCATAGATTCTGATATGTTGTGTCTGTGCTTTCATTTATCTCTAAGAATTTTTTAATTTCCTCCTTGATGTCTTCTATAACCCATTGATCATTTAGTAACCAATTGTTCATTCTCCAAGTGATGCATGTTTTTTCCTTCCTTCTTTTATCCTTGATTTTCAGTTTCATTCCATTATGATCAGATAAGATGCATGGTATTATCTCCACTCCTTTATATTGTCTAAGAGTTGCCCTGTGACATAATATATGATCTATTTTTGAGAAGGATCCATGTGCTGCTGAGAAAAAAGTGTAACTGCTTGATGTTGGGTGGTATATTCTATATATATCAATTAAGTCTAGGTTATTAATTGTGTTATTGAGTTCTATAGTTTCCTTATTCAACTTTTGTTTGGAAGATCTGTCTAGTGGTGAGAGAGGTGTGTTGAAGTCTCCCATGATTATTGTATGTTGGTCTATTAGACTCTTAAACTTAAGAAGAGTTTGTTTGATGAACATAGCTGCACCATTGTTTGGGGCATATATATTTATGATAGTTATGTCTTGTTGGTGTATGGTTCCCTTGAGCAGTATGTAGTGTCCCTCTTTATCCCTTTTGATTAACTTTGGCTTGAAATCTATTTTATTTGATATGAGTATGGACACTCCTGCTTGTTTCCTAAGTCCATATGAGTGATATGATTTTTCCCAACCTTTCACCTTCAGTCTATGTATGTCTTTTCCTATCAAATGCGTCTCCTGTAGGCAGCATATTGTTGGGTCTTGTTTTGTGATCCATTCTACTAGCCTGTGTCTCTTGATTGGTGAGTTCAAGCCATTAACATTTAGGGTTATTATTGAGATATGGGTTGTTCTTCCAGCCATAATTGTTTATTTATGTTACTAAACATGGTTTGTTTTCCTTTTTGATCATTTTCCCCCCCTTTACTGTCCTACCTCCCACTGTTGGTTTTCATTGTTATTTTCCATTTCCTCTTCCTGTAATGTTTTGCCGAGGATGTTTTGAAGACATGGTTTTCTAGCTGCAAATTCTATTAACTTTTGTTTATCGTGGAAGGTTTTAATTTCATCTTCCATCCTGAAGCTTAATTTTGCTGGATACATGATTCTTGGTTGGAACCCATTTTCTTTCAGTTTTTGAAATATGTTATTCCAGGATCTTCTAGCTTTCAGAGTATGTGTTGAAAGATCAGCTGTTATCCTGATTGGTTTACCCCTAAATGTAATCTGCTTCCTTTCTCTTGTAGCTTTTAAAATTCTCTCCTTATTCTGTATGTTGGGCATCTTCATTATAATGTGTCTAGGTGTGGATCTCTTATGATTTTGCACATTCGGCGTCCTGTATGCTTCTAGGATTTGGGGTTCTGTCTCATTCTTCAAGTCTGGGAAGTTTTCTCGTATTATTTCATTGAATAGGTGGTTCATTCCTTTGGTTTGGACCTCTATACCTTCCTGTATCCCAATGACTCTTAAGTTTGGTCTCTTTATATTATCCCATATTTCTTGGATGTTCTGCTCATGGTTTCTTAACAGTTTTGCTGAGCTATCTATGTTCTTTTCAAGTTGAAATACTTTGTCTTCATTGTCTGATGTTCTATCTTCTAAGTGTTCTACTCTGCTGGTAGTATTCTCAATTGAGTTTTTAAGTTGGTTTATTGCTTCCTGCATTTCTAGGATTTCTGTTTGTTTGTTTTTTATTACCTCTATCTCCCTGTATAGTTGATCTTTTGCTTCTTGGATTTGTTTATGTAATACATTGTCGAAGTGGTCGAAATGATCTTTCATTGTCTGGTTTTGCTGTCTAATGTCTTCCTTGAGACTCCAGATCATTTGCAGCATGTATATCCTGAATTCTTTATCTGACATTCCATCTGCTGCAGCTATAACCTCTTCTAAAGTTGAGTTGACCTGCATTGCTTGTGGTCCTTTCTTTCCTTGTCTTTTCATATTGCTCGTGTTTCTTTCTGCTTAGTGAAACTGTTGTGTTTTTGAAATTTTTCCCCCTATATATTTATATTGCTCTTGTTTAATTGAAAAGTCTCCCTTGCAGGGGCGGGTGGCAGCTCTGCTCCTCCTCCAATTGGGGTGATCTGTCTACCACGCTGGCGGGCCGCTGGGACAGTTCTGCTGGTCGGTTGCAGGTCTGCCTACCTTGGAGGCCCGCGCATCGGCTCTGCTCTGCCCTTCCTCCTATTGGTGTGACGTGTCTACCGCGTCACCACATCCGTGAACCCCTGGGCCTGTTCCACCAGTTAGTCGCGGATCTGACTACCTTGCAGGTGTGGGCGGCGGCTCTGCTCTGCCCCTCCCCCAAGTGGTGTGACGTGTCTACCACGCCGGCAGGCCGCTGGGGCTGTTCTGCCAGACTGTCACAGGCCTGCCTACCTTGCGGACGCGGGTGGAGGATCTGCTTTCCCCCTACTCCAATTGGGGATTCTTGACAACCACGCCGGCAGGTCTCTGGACCTGTTCCGGGCGCAGGCGGCGGCTCTGTTCGGCCCCTGCTCTAGCCGGAGCGACGCGACACCACACCGGCGGGTCGCTGGATCTGTTCCGGGCGCAGGCGGCGGCTCTGATCGGCCCCTGCTCTAGCCTGAGCGACACCACGCCGGCGGGTCGCTGGGCCTGTTCCGGGCTCTGGCGGTGGCTCTGTTCGGCCCCTGCTATAGCCGGAGCGACGCGACACCACGCCGGCGGGTCGCTGGACCTATTCCGGGTGCAGGCGGCGGCTCTGATTGGCCCCTGCTCTAGCCGGAGCGACGCGACACCACGCCGGCGTGTCGCTGGGTCTGTTCCGGGCTCTGGCGGCGGCTCTGTTCGGCCCCTGCTCTAGCCGGGGCAACGCGACACCACGTCGGCGGGTCGCTGGGCCTGATCCGGGCACAGGCGGCGGCTCTGTTCGGCCCCTGCTCTAGCCGGGGCGACGCTACACCACGCCGGCGGGTCGCTGGGCCTGTTCTGGGCTCTGGCGGCGGCTCTGCTCCGCCCCTCTGGCCTTCACTGTATTCAGCAGGACCCGGACCGAGAGACAGTTTCCGCGGGTTCTTTATCCCTGGGCCAGAGCAGTTCCGCGAGCCATAATTCGGCCTCTCCGGACTTGGTGCATGCTCCGACAGGAGCAGGCTCCAAGAAGCAGTTTCCGCGGGTTCTATAGCCCTGGGCCAGAGCAGCTCCGGTAGCCGGAGCTCCGCCGCTCCGGGCTCGGTGCGTGTTCTGATAGGAGCAGGCTCCAAGAAGCAGTTTCCGCGTGTTATTTAGCACTAAGTCTGAGCAATTTGTCTGCGAGACACAGACAATTGTCAGCCTGAAATTACCTGTTCTATAGCTGAAAGAGCTGCAATCAGTCAAAAACAAGGATGGTGACGTCAGCTCTCCAAGATGGTGGCCGCTGGCTTCCTCCGTGGTCTGGCCGGTGTGGAGAACCGAACTGGACCGTTTCCTTCCCCGTCTCCAACCCAGAATTCAGCTCCGAGCTCAGCAAATGCCTAGCTGGCAAGAGCCCGCAGAATCAGCATCGCTGTATCTCTGCGCCACCAGCCCGTCGTTTCCCAGTGCGCGCCGCAGACTCCAGCCGCAGGGCGATCTGCCGAACAATCAGCGCTCCGTACGGACAAATCGCTCGCTTTTGAGCCCCTGAAGCTGATCCTCGTGCGATGAAAATCCTTCCACTAGGTTTTGGAGCACCCCAATTTTGCTGGAAATTCCTAACAAGATAGCTTTTAGCCGTTCTAACTCATCATTTTCCCTCACAGTGTCGCATTACTCGGAGTTACTGCACTCCCTTCGCGGCCATCTTCCCCCTCCCCCGAAATGAATCCAACTAACCACTGTTGAAACTGAAAATTCAACTTATGGGTGAGCTTCCTAGTTGAAAACATTATACATAAATGCATGTTCAGTAAAATAAATATTTTTGCATATTTGAATGATATATATTTCTTGATGAATATCGATTAGCATATGTATTGCTACTTTTTAATGTCTGTGTGTGTGTTTTGTATATATATATATATATATATATATATATATATATACACTCTCAAGATTTTTCGAAATATGAAATATATGTGTCTTATATACACTCCATAAATTCATCCATGTTCATGTATTTAGATATATAATCAATTTTTCACAAGATTATTCTCAGAAATATTTATACACCTGAAATATATATTTGTTTCCAAGTACTGAAAACTAACTTCAGTGAAAGGTACATACGAATCCTAATATTTCTAGAGTAACTGACCCAGTTTAACATCAATGCAAGTAGACTCCTATGGGACATGATGTGTATTTTGACGTTCATTTTTTTCAACACTGGTACATTACTATTTCTTCAGTTTATGCACATCATAGAATATATATATATATCATCCACAAGTTCACAAATTTGTAGGCATTTGTTTCACTGTCAATCACTTCCTGCTTCAGAACACATGTATTCTTCCATGTTTCTTGACTGGTCTTTTCATGAGACTTCTTTCCAAAAATAATATTTTTTAGTTCCATTGTGAGATTAAAGCAAAACTCACACACCCTTCAGGATAAACCATAACCCTAGTATTAACATTAGATGTATGACTGGTTGGAATGAATGTATGTATATCAATATATGATTTCCTGAATATTTTCAGATATCAACTCAATACATTACTTAAAGTTGGAAGAAGTCGCATTATTTATTCACAGTATGGCCTATTCATGCATTATCTCTATATTTATAGACACAGGGTACATCTATTTTTGCCCACAATACTAATTTATACATATTCAAAATATTGCTCCAAGAAATGGTGGAAGAAATACTCATGTAAGCTGATCTACATATACATTTTATCACAGTAATATTCTGGTCAGAAAATGCAAATATCACACTTATGATTGTACCAAAGCCTAAATGGAAAATGAACATGGCTTACTAAAAACATCCATGTGCAGGTTGCCTAATGCTCCCACTTGTCAATCTTGTTGGGGACTACATATTTGTTTCTTTCTAAGATTATATATTCAAACTCAATCCTATTGAAAATGTCTTATCCTATCTCTCACTTTACACTTTGCCTGATTTCCTAATGTCTCTATCGATATTAGCTTTCTAACATATTTTCCCCTGTTCATAATTGTGACTGACTCTTCACACGTGCTGACATTTACATTCACTGTCTACCCGAAAACCTATTGCTAAAGAAATTTTGGTCCAAATCTTATACTCACTCTTCTTTCTAAACTTACCAACTGTCTTTCTAATACTACCGACTATTCCTTTTTGCCTGGATGTTCTCTTCGACATTCAATCATCCAAGGTACAAGGTCCTATAACATTGTATATCGATTAATCTGAGACATCTGTGCAGAACATAATTCAAAGCTAAGTATCCCAAATGAAGGGCCTAATGCCCTTCTGGGCTTCAAATCTAAATAGATTTCTGTTTTCATACTTATATTTTACCTATATATTTTTGTAAATATTGTAGGTTCCCAATGCCATTATTAATCCAGCAGAATGACTCCTCACCCAAATTGAACCTGTTATTAACCCTAACCATACACTGTTCCCTCAATCTACGTTTACAGAAGACCAGGGACAGAGTTGGTTTTACAATACAGGAATGTAGAGCATCTTTAACCTGCTGAGAACCTCAATGGTCCAAGCAGAAATGATCCCTTGAGAACTTGTAGGCAGCTTTTTAGGACCTGAGAGAGCAAAAGTCATCTTCCATTGCAGACAACCTGGTCAGGATGAAGGAATGTGTCTGAATAAGCCTCTCTCTTTTTAATGTAGAGAATATGGACCAAACCTGGACTCTGGGGAGAGCTGTTCCTGGTTTCCTATGGTTGATATTCCATTCTAACTTATGAAAGTGTCACAGAAAGTAGGGGCATCCTCTATCTCATGGGACCCTTGGAAGCAACTGTTAGGACAAAGTGGTTGCCAAGGTAGTGACTTCATTCAATTCTTGAAGGAAGTGACCTACCTCACTTCCTTGGTGATGGAACTCTCTGAATTTGGGATCCAGGAAGCCAGGCACACAGAACCAGTCTCAGTCTCAATTCCAGTGGACTCACATGTTTGGATTTACCAATGACAGAGTCAGTCTCTCTTGGTACCTACTGATGTGAGGATGGCCAAATGCCAGGAGAGCTCTCAAGAGGGGACGTTCCTGAGAAAGCAGTTAGTGACTCACCACTGGCTCCTGACGACTTCACAGATTTGAACAAAGAGATCAGATCTGAGACAGGACAGGCCATTTCATGGGTACATAGAATGGCCAACAAGTCAGAGGACACTCCAGATTGTCACAGACCTACTTGGGGGAAGGATGTGCCTTTGTGGATGTGGGTGAAAGTTTGTGGATTTGTCTCATGTTCTGAGAATAGGTAGGGAAGGCAGTTTGTTTGGTATTCAGTGGAGAGTTTCTAGTAAGTCGTTTGACATGGCGAGTGTTTCTATGTCTGTGTATACCACTGTGTCCGTGGTTGTAGACATTAGAAAAGAGAATGCATTAATGGATGTGTCCTGTCTAGTGGAAAGCTTCTCAGGATTAATCTTTCCCAATTTATGAATGGACTGCGGCTTGACTTGTGGATGGGCAACACCTACAATCTTCCTAAGTTCCTGATTTCTTCCTGAATTCTGGCCACTCTCCAGAATAGGCTCATGGTTTTGTGTTCAAGATATGTACCACCTCCAAGCTCTGTGACATGTCCATGTACTCGTGAGCTGAAGAGAATGGGGAGCATCTCAGAAAACTCAGATATCAATGTGACCAGGAAAGTCTCAGTGGAGAAACCCTGCTTTGGGCCTTTTGCTTCCCTATTGTTCTGTAGCACTGAATGTCAGAAAGGTCTTTGCCTCAGGGCACCCCTTTGTGAAACCTGAAGAAAACAGTTTTCAAATGGACATTAATGTGCATCACCTGTGGCTCTTTGCTTAATGCTTTGGAAAGGGGTGTGTCTGAATTAGCCTCTTGGCCTTGTGTGTGGCTGTGACTTAGATTCTCAGCGCCTGATGGATCTAAAGAAAAATCCCATGTGTGCATACAAAACCAAAATGGCAAAAAAGATCAGTCATTGTGGATAAAGACTCTTTCCTTCCTCTGTTAGGTTCCTGACCTCTTCCAAGTGAGAATAGGGATTCTTTAGGGTCAAATGAGTTCTTCAAAGCCCTGCAGATGTGCTTGGGTTTTCTCATGAATCCAAATCACATAAAAAGTCTATACCTGACAGTCAGTAGTCCTCAAATTGGAGAAACAGAGCAGTATAAAAAGCAGGCTCATTTAATAACTCCTGGTTCACAGGAAGGGTGTTTAGGCCACCCTGATTTTAGGCAAATGAGGGGCCAAGGAGCTTATTGTGGATACTTTTTTTGGCTGTGTCCCTTATGGAAACCTCCAGCCAGAGGTTTTGATAAGTGTCTATATGGAAGAAGATGAGGGCCATGTGGGAGTGTTTTGGTTTTAATTGTAGTCATTTGTGTTGTGGTTGGAAGAGATGACTGGGTCCACCTGGGCTTGAACTCTGGTGTGATTCCCCTTAGACAGTGAGTTCTGGAACTGACCTCAGAGAAGTATTGCCATGAATTGTGTTGGGATTTTAGGAGGCCACGCATGAGTGTCGCCTTTGGATACTGAGATATAGTCCCAGGGTGGCTAAGTTGATATCAAAACACTCATGGACCTCAATTGTAGACCTCAATGGGCCGGGTTTCATTTGACCTTTTGGACTCTCTTTGGGAAGCCTTGCCTATGAGAGTTCTGCAGAGTTTTTATTGAAATGAGCTTCCTCACCATTTAGTGGTTCCTGAATGAATAGAAACCCACAGTGCATCCAACTTCATTATTGAAAAATGGCTAGAAAAATACCATTAAATTTTTGAAATTCTCATGACCAGGTGGCTTGCAGATCTTTTGGATGTCCTATTGCTGATCATGAGTGTACCAGACAGTGCCTTGATTCATTGGGTTTCATGAAAATGGTGTAGAACAGAGATGCCAGTAAGATGGAGCCCGCTGAGTAGCGGGCCTAGAGCAGTGGTGGGCAGGTGTGTGATAAAACATCTGTGGTGGGGCCACGTGGATCTGCCATTGGATTTCAAATGTCTTGAGATGGACATAGTGCAGGCAGGAGACCATTATAAGTAAAGGCATCTTGTTATATGGAGAGGTTTCAGGGTAATATACAGAATCAGGTTGCTATGGTCAAGGGGGCAAGCTATGCGGTATATAGGCCAGTTTGGTGCCTGCTCATGCATACCCTGACACACCACAAGTGACAGAACTCCCTCCAGCACTGTGTCCCAGTTGAACTCGTTGTATTTTGTGAAGCAAATATCAAATTCTCAGTGCAGGAGCAAGGAACACCAGGAAAAGTGGAGGATGACCAAATGGTTTCACAGTCTACACAGGGAGACACTAGGCCCCCAGTGGCCACAGTTTAAAATACTGAATCCCTGACACTAAAACCTACCCTATTAGACTCTGACTACTAATCCTAATAAGATGGAGAAAAATTACCCAAAAATGTATAGAAATACTAGCAGTTCAGAGGAAGCATGTTGTATAGTTGGATGGGCCTTTTGCATTATATAGGGTAGGAGTTATAAATCAAGTCAATTTTTTGTTGAAATAGTTCTCCATGTGAATTTAAAGTTAACAAATATGTGAATTCCTGTCTCCCTTTCTATGTAGCCTATTCAGCACATGTATTTTTATATGCACATATAGAATCCTACCTGGTCCCACACGTACATTCTTGGGAGGTGGCTGAATTTTCAGACACAAATTGTGAGAAGAGATCACTCCTCCTAAATGCGGTTGGAAATGAAAATTCAACATATGTGTGAGCTTCCTTTTTAAACTAAATTATGTATAACTTTTTGTAATGAATGTATGAACGTATATATCAATATTAGATATCCTATATTTTTTCAGATATCAATTCAATCCACTATTTAAAGTTGGAACTAGTTATATTATTTATTCACTGAATGGTCTATTCATACAATATCTCTATATTCATAGACACAGGGTACACCTATTTGTGCCCCCAATACTAATTTATATATGTTCAAAATATTGCTCCCAGAAATGGTGGAAGAAATACTCATGTCACATGATATACATATACATTTTATCACAGTAATATTCTGGACACAAAAAGCAAATATCACACTTATGATTGTACCAATGTAAAGGTCATTTGAGCGTCGGAGGAAGAGACCACCAAAAGATTGTCTCATGCAACAGCAAAGGGTTTATTGGGGGGTCCAGCATGCTGGGGCTCAGAGCTCAGTTATATAGAGAAGAGAGCCCTGAGAACAGCTTAAGTAGAGCTTATTTACTTTCCTTGGAGAGGTCAGGGAGGGAAGTTTATTGATGGTTCAGGGCGAGTGGCCGGTTTGCGTGCAACCGGGTGAGGGAGAACAATCTGCAGTTTAGCAGTTGGGGACTGCACATTCTGGGAATAAGATTAGCAAATAGCTCTCAAGATTTCAACAGTGTTTTGTTAAGCATACAGAAAAACAGGAAGTGACAAATACCTTTTTTATTAACCTTTCATTCCCCACTTCTTCTCGTTACTTTTAATCATAAATGTGATCATTGGACGGTGTCATATTTTATGCCTGCTAGTGGCGTATATTTTTGTCTGATTACCAAAAGTTCAACTTGTCCAATTTGAGCTTGAAGAAATGAAACTACATGGTGGAGCAAGCAAGTTCCTACAGTTAGCAATTAATGAGGATTATTAATGGACCAGCCAGGGCTGATAAAAGCGTAGTTAACCCGGGGGACTATGTTAACGAAGACTCAAACCACCCTTTTTGGGCCTCTCTCTTTCGTTGACGCTCTTCAAGGCGTCTTCTTAATTTACTCATATATTCTTTTACAACCAGTATGGTCGGCATAAAAACAACATTGTTCCCTCAATGTAGCATAAATGCCCCCTTTTCTCATGAAAAGGAGTTCCAACCCTCGCCTGTTCTGTTAAACAACTTTAGAGAGAGAGGTTCAAGATTCCTGTAAAGCTGTGATGGAGGTTTTTACTATCTTTAAGATTTTGAATACTGCTGCTTCTAATTGGGTCATTTCTTGTGTCCCATTAACTAGAGCAGTGGTTCCTGTGCCCACCCCTGCAGCAATTCCTATTCCCAAAAGGATGGCTAAAGTGAGGAAAACAGGTTCCTGGCAGAACCGGGTTGTATGCCCCACTATTTGAACTTTAAATGATACTGTGTCATGATAGAGCACTCTGGAAAACATCTGCATCATTACATTATTAATCATATCTGTTGACCATTTTATGAAAACATAAACAATGTTTAAGTATATAGAATTATACTGTTTTAGGTATGGAAAAGGCAAGGTACCTAAGATAGAATGGAAGACAGGGAAACAGTTATATTTAGTTGCAACCTGATTTAGAAGGCATTGCTTCTGTTGTAATCAATGAATCCCCTGAACCTCAAGTTTAGTTAGTTTCATAATTTTGTACCCAACATGTAAGGGAAGGGGCTCAGAAGTTCACAGTCTGCAGAATTTCACAAAAAGAAGATTTGTTTTTTTTTTCCCTCTGTTCTGGGCAAGTAACATTTTTAAGGACACCTAAGCTTTTTTATTCTCTCTTTTTTTTTCTACCTGCCAGCTGTTACCATGGAGCCCAGTTGGTAACTTCTTTATCTTAGAAATGTAGTCATCTCTTTGAAGCCCCAGCTCAAGGACAGGGGCCTTGTTCACATATTTTGTTAAAAACTAGTATGGGGGTGTCTAGCTTAGGAGTGTTGATTTTTCAAGCCAGTGCCCAAGTAGAACAGGCAACACGAAAACAGGAAGTTTATCTACATTGAACTCTTTTATAGGGTCTCTTTTGCTGGAAGTCCTAAAGTTAGCCATGGTGAAAACTTCTGGAGAATTCAGTTCAGACTTTTCTGTGGGCCTGGTACAGAGGGAAAAGATGGAAAAGGCGGGGGGTAAGACCCGGTTGGTGGATCTGAGTATGAGGAAGGAGAGATATAAAAGAATAATAGGAAAGGGGTTTGTGATTTTCCTAGCAACAACAACTTGAGCAGTAGAACAGATAGTGCCAAGGGGAAGACCGAAGTGAGTATCCCAAAAAGCCTGTGAGGGCTTTTCAATTCTTAGTAAACTGTTTTCAGTGATGACAAAGCAACTTTAAAGGCCATTTTCATTACATCTTGGATAGGGGTCTGAGGGTTCTCCTCAGCTGGTTTGAGCTTTGGGTTAGCTGGTAAGAGGACCTGGTGGGACGGGGTGCAGGCACTGACAGGAGAAGAGAGGAGGGAGTGGGTGGAGGGGTGCCTCAGTGCCTGCTACCTCAGCAAGGGGGCAATGGTCTGAGAACCGGCGGAGGTTTGGGTTTTGGATCTAGTAATTGGAGGGGAGAAATCAGGTTGCTGAGGTGGGAGTGACAGCAGAAAGTCTGTAGCAGAAGGCTGAGGGTAAGAATCTATTGGAGAAGAATAGTTCAGGATGTGAGCAAAGGAGGGAAAAGGCTTCCACATAGGGGAATCTCCTTTCACTCTTTTGAGCACTTGCAGAAGTTAAAAAGGTCACACAGAATTTGAGGACCTAGAGGCCCCTCTGTGGGCCATCAGTTTTATTTCTCTATTTGTTAATATGGTCAATGCTGTGTACTTAATTTGATGAGCAGTTGTTTTCCACCAGGCACCCCCTGTATGCTCACATCCCCATGACTTACAGAAGAAGTCAGCTTTTCCCCCACACAGCTATGGCTGTTTGTGGCTTTGATACTCTGCCTGGCAAACATAGTAATCTAGGCTAGCCAACCTGCATCTGGCTAGCGTGTCCCTATATCCATAATATTTGTTTCCATTATCTATGGTACAGAAGGTATTTAAGGGAATTTTAGTGGGATCCTCTTCATCAGGAATATCTCAATAGGAAAGACCTATAGCCAGCTGACAAATGTCTGGATGGAGAGAAGGCCACCAGGTACCTAAGTGGGCTGTATGCAAGATAGACCATACTTTTTGTCTAGTAGAATTTGTGATCAGCAATCGCTGCTGAACAGGCTGATGAGGGTTAGGACTACTGGTGGCCAAGGGGAGAGTCTATAGCCATATCCGTATGGCGAATACAAAATTTGAAAGTGTTACCAGTCTTTTCCAGTTTCCAGCCAGAGTCTGGACAGGGCACAGGCTTGAGACTTGAGGCATGGATCCAGGAAGTGATTCCGTCTACTTTTACCGCTGTAGGTGTTATAAGTAGCACTGGTATGGTTCTTTCCAGCGGGGTTCCAGGGATGACACCTGATGTCATCTTATGTAGATGAAGTCTCTTGATATTGATGTGGAGTCCCCTCGTCTGCAGGTTGGTAGGCAGTGGCCAGGTGTTTCAACAGGTATCGCTGAGTTCTTTCGAGAACTTTTAGTCTGTCAAGCAAGGGGGTGTTGAAGGGATCGTTCGGTCTTAGAGTTGGGGTTAGGTCCCTTACTGGAGGAGGGACACCATTGAGAATTTCATAGGGGGTGAGGTTACACAAAGAAACAGAGGGAGAATTTCTTGCATGAAACAGTGCATAAGGCTGGAGCATAGTCCAATCTTTTATGCTGGTCTCTAAGCTTAATTTCTTTAAGGTCTCTTTAATGGTTCTATTTATTTTTTACCTGTACTGCGCTCTGGGGTCTACAAGCACAATGTAACTTCCAATTAATTTCTAGGGTCCTGGCTAACCCCTGACTTACCTGGGCCATGAACGCCGGTCCATTATCAGAACCTATTACTTTAGGCCGGCCGTATCTTGGAAAATATCTTTCAGGATATTCTTGACCATCATTTGCGCCATTAATTTTTATTTTTTGGGAAAGGCTTAAATCCATCCTGAAAATGTATCTACAAAGACTAAGAGATATTTAAGTCCATACCATGCTGGCTTAATTTCAGTAAAGTCCACTTCTCAGAATTGTCCTGGTCTGGTTCCTCATAGGTACTTTCCTGCAGGAAGCTTGGAATGGTAAGCATTAACCAATTGACATATCCGACAGGCTTTTGTTACCCGTTCAGATATTTCCTTTCACTGTGAGTTGGTAAATCGAAAACTCTGTTCTTGATCCTTCAGGAATGCCTGCAGTTTCTTTTAACCAAGGTGAGTGAGTTGTTGTACATTTTTAAAGTAGTGTAGGGCTTTCTGTAATTGAAGGCTGGGCTCAGTGAAGTTGAGGAATTCAATGTCAGTGTCCTTAGATGTTATCAAAAGCTTGCTGGTGCTCAAAGGGTCCATTGGAATTGGGCATCCTCATTTAACAGCGGGTATAAAGGAGAAGCTAAGAACACAAACCCAGGTATCCATACCTGCAAAAGCCAGCAGTCCCAAGAAACTCTCTTGAGTTGTCTCTTGTTAGATGGGGGTGGTATCTGCACAATGGTTTTTTTTTCTCGGCAGAGAGCCTTGAGAACAGCTTAATCAGACCTTATACACTTTTCTTGGAGTGGGCAGGGAGGGAAACTTATCGATGGGTCAGAGCAAGTGGGAGGTTTGGTACAAGCGGGTGAGGGAGTACAATCCTCAGTTTGGCAGTTGGGGACAGCACATTCTGGGAACAAAATTAGCAAACAGTACTCCAGATTTCAACAGTGTTTTGTTAAGCATACAGAAAAACAGGAAGTGACAAGTGCCTATTTTATTAACCTTTCACCAAAGCGAAATAGAACGTGAGCTTGGATTACAAAAACAACCATGTCCAGGTTGCCTAATGCTCTCAAATGTCAATCCTATTGGTGACTACATATTTGTTTCTTCCAAAGATTATATATTCAACATCAACCATGTTGAAAATGTCTAATCCTATCACTCACTTTATACTTTGCCTGATTTCATGTCTCTATTGATATCTGCATTCTTGCATGTTTTCCCCCATTCATCATTGTGACTGACTCTTCACATGTGCTGATATTTTGCTCACTCTGTACCCAAACTTGATTGCAAAAGAACTTTTGGTCTAAATCCTATACTCACTCTTTTTCCTGAACCTACCGACTATCTTCCTAATCCTACCGACTATCCCTTTTAGACAGGAAGTTCTCTTCTACCTTCAATCATCCAAGGTACAAGGTACTATGCCATTGTATATTGATTTATCTCGGACATCTGTGCAGAACCTAATTCAATGCTAAGTATCCCAATCAAGGGCCCTTCTGGACTTCAAATCTTACCTTGATTTCTGTTTTCATAATTATTTTGAAAATTTAATAAAATAGTGTTTGCCAAGGAACTGACTTCATTCAGTTCCTGAAGGAATTGACCTACCTCACTTCTTTGGTGATGGAACTCTCTTAAATTGGGTTCCAGGAAGACAGGAACACACAGCCAGTCCCAGTCCCAGTACCAGTGGGCTGACTTGTTTGGATTTACCAAGGACAGAGTGTGTCTTTTTTGGTACCTAATGATGTGAGGATGGTCAGATGCGAGGAGAGCCTTCCCTGAGAAAGCATGTAGTGGTCAGCGCAGGCTCCTGACAACTTCACAGAGTTTGACAAAAAGACCAGATCTGAGACAGAACAGGCCACCTTGGGGGAACATAGTATGGCCCACCAGTCAGAGGAGACTCTGGATAGTCACAGACTTACTTGGGGGAAGGAGGTGGCTTTTTGAGTGTGGGTGTGAGTTTGTGGTTTTGTCTCATGTTCTGAGAATAGGTAGAAAAGGCGGTTTGCTTGGTTTGGAGTGGACTGTTTTTAGAAAGTCCTTTGACAAGGCGAGAGTTTCTGTGTCTGTGTATCCCACTGTGTCCGTGGTTGTAGACATTAGAAAAGAGAATCCATCAATGGATGTTTCCTGTCTAGTAGAAAGCTTCCCAGCATTCATCCTACCCATTATAGGAATGGACTGCCTTTTGTCTTATCGATGGGCAACACCTACTATCTTCCTAAGTTCCTGTTTTCTTCCTGAATTCTGGCCACTCGCCAGAATAGGCTCATGGTTTTGTTTCCAAAATATGTACCACTTCTAAATTCTGTGACATGGCCATGTAATGGATAGCTGAAGGGAATGGCAAGCATCTCAGAAAACTCAGATATCAGTGTGACCAGAAAAGTCTCAGTGGAGAAACCCTGCTTTGGGCCTTTTGCTTACATATTGTTCTGTTGCCCTGAATGTCAGGAAGGTCTTTGCCTCAGGCCACCACTTTGTGAAGCCTGAAAAAAACAGTTTTCAAATGGAAATGAATGGGCCTCACCAGTGGCCACGTGGCCACCCAGATCAATAACTTTGCTTAATTGCTTTGGAAAGGGATGTGTCTGAATCAGCCTCCTGGCCCTGTGTGAGGCAGTGGCTTAGATTCTCAGCACCTGATGAATCTAAAGAAAGATCCAATGTGTGCATCCAAAACCAAAATGGCAAAAAGATTAGTCATTGTGGATGAAGTCTCTTGCCTTCCTCTATTAGATTCCTGACCTCCATCAAGGGAGTATAGGGATTTTTTGGGTCAAATGAGTTCTTCCAATCCCTGCAGAGGTGCTTGTGTTTAATCATGACTCCAAATCAAATAAGGAATAAATACCTGACAGTCAGTAGGCCTCAAATTGTAGAAGAAGAGCAGTATTAATGGCAGAACTATGTGATCAATCCTGGTTCACTTCAAGGGTGTCCAGGCCACCCTGAGTTTAGGCAAATGAAGGGCACGGGAGCTTATTTTGGATACTCTCTTGGGCTGTGCCATTTAAGGAAACCTCCAGGCAGAGGTTATGATGAGTGACTACATGGAAGAAGATGAGGACCATGTGGGATTGTTTGGTTCTAATTGTGGTCACTTGTGTGGCTGTTGGAAGAGATGACTGGGTTCATCTGCGCTAGAACACTGGTTTGATTCTCCTCAGAGACTGAGCTCTGTAACTGACCTCAGAGTAGTAATTGCTTTGGAAATGAATATGACTTAATCAGCCTCTTGGCCCTGTTTGAGGCTGTGGCTTAGATTATCAGCACCAGATGGATCTAAAAAAAGATCCCATGTGTGCATCCAAAACCAAAATGGCCAAAATAGCAGTCATTGTGGATGAAGTCTCTCGCCTTTCTCTGTAAGGTTCTGAAAGAATAAAAGAAATTGAAATTGAAATGTAAAGAACCAGGTTTCCTAAAGTTTCCAAGCTGCACTCAGCACCTGAAATTCTGGTGGCAGTTAAGACAATTTCCAGATCTGCACATTAGGTGTGTGTTGAAATCTTCCCTGACCACCTAGGTACTTAACAACCCCTTCCCAGAAACCGTGCAGCTCACCACGTATACATCTCAGGGCTTCAACCAATCAGTTTAAATGTATACCCCTTCTTAGGGCTGATCAATCACCCCCTGTCCGACCTGTTCCCACCAATGAATGTTCTAATCATGTTTTAGAGTTGTTATTTGATTTTCTCTTGGTATATGATGATTTGCTAAAGGAGGCTATGATGTATGTAAAGTCCCTGCCCTCTCTAAAGAATGTATATAAACTGTGCTCAAGTTGTTCTCGGGGCTCTTTGTTCTTTGCTCCTCTGAAGTGAGTCCTGAGCTCCAGCATGCTGGACCCCCAATAAACCCTTTAGAGTTGCATGAGAAAGCCTGTTGATGGTCTTTTCCTCTGATGTTCACCCCACCTTTTCATCTGGAGGCCCCAGGTGAGATATTTGGCGTGGCGGATGAAAGACCCCAAGGGACTTCTCTCAGGGTAAGTAAGGCGCCTCTTTCTGGTTTCGGGTTTCAGGTTAGGGCTTGGCAAAGTGGCTGTCGGTGAAGAGCATTAGCTCTCTCTGATAGTGGCTGACAGACGTGTCACAGAGCTGCAGGCCACGTCCCTGTGGGACACTCCACGGGACGAGGGAAATCAAGGAATAGTAGTTTCCTCAACTCGGTTATATTTTGCTTCAGAATTCGGTTTGCCAGCCCATCAGGTTTTGCCGGCTACTCAATTTTGTTCATTGTCCTGAACTCATGTTGAGTTTATTGTCTGTCTTTATTGTCTAACACATCAGGTTTTGCCAGTTACTCAGTTCTAATCTTTGTCTTGGACACACGTTAAACGTTTACTGTTTGTCTTTGTCTGTGTTGCAATTATGTCTTCACTGTCTCTCTTTGAGTAACTCCCATTATGGGACAAATCACTTCCACGCTTCTGTCCCTGACCGTTGATCATTGGACTGATGTCCGCTCAAGGGCCCAGAATCTTTATTTTTCAGTAAAATGCCGGACCTGGCAGACTCTCTGTGATTCAGAATGGCCCATTCTCAAAGTCGGGTGGCCCCCAGAAGGATCCTTCCGCTTCCCTCTAATCCGAAAATCAGAGATATTGTCTTTCAGCCGGGACCACGTGGCCACCCAGATCAATAGCCATATACCCCTTCCCCAGGATCCTATCATTCAAACCTTCCGCTCCCCCCGCTTCCCTCCATTCTCCCTGAGTCACAAGACTGGACACTCCTCCCCCTCCTTATCCTCTACCCTGGCTCCCCAACACCGAACACGTTCCAGATGATCCTCCTGCCGCTGACACAGCCTCTCCGCCACTAGAGGCAATTGGGCCAGTCCCAAGCCCTCCAGGGGACTTCACAGCAGCAGCAGCAGCAGCCCCTCCTCCTCTGGTGGAAGCTGGGCCATCTAAAGGAACCCGGCAGTGACAGATAATAAAAAACTCAGAAACCCCTTGTGATGCTCCCTCTCCATCCCTATGGGCCGATGAACCGACCAAACTGGGACCCCAACACCATTGAAGTTAGGTAGCATCTGTCCACTTATCACCAGCCTCTAATAGCGGGTCTCTGAGTGGCCGCCAGAAGGCCGACTAATTTGGCCATGTAAGAGAGATTATCCAAAGGCCTAATGAGTCTCCCTCTATGATTTTGGAGAGAATTATGGAAGCATTTAGAAAATATACTCCTTTTGATTCTCAGACAGAGTACGAAAAGACATCTGTTGCAATGGCCTTTATCCAGCAGGCTGCCCTAGATATTAAGAGAAAGTTGCAACGTCTAGATGGATAACAAGATATGACCTTAAGAGATTTAGTCAGAGAATCTGAGAAAATATATTATAAGAAAGAAACTGAGGAGGAATGGGAACAGAAGAGACAGAAGGAAAGGGAACAAAAGGAGGATGAAAGGAGCAAAAGGCAGACTAAAGCACTGGCTAAGGTTCTGGTCAGAGCAGTAAATAGGCCAGAAGTTAAAAAGCACGGAGATAGGAAGGGATACATGGGCCCATGCCAAAGGCTGTCCCTGGCCTCAGGTCAATGTGCCTACTGTAAAGAAAAAGGACACTGGGCCAAAGAGTGCCCCCAAAAAAAGCAGAGATGCCAGACCGCCGTGCTGACTCTAGAACAGGACTAGGGAAGTCGGGACTCGGATCTCCTCCGCAAGCTCAGGGTAACATTTTAAGTGGAGGAAACCCCATTGAACTTTGAAGTGAAAACAGGACCAGTATACTCAACCTTTAAGACCCCACTGGGCCCCCTATCAAATAAATGGTCGCTTGTTCAAGGGGCTAATGACAGTAGATAATGAGCTTGGACAACTAAGAGGACAATGGACCTAGGAAATGGAAAAGTCCACCACTCTTTTCTAGTAATCCCAGAATGCCAGGCCCCGTTGATGGGCAGGGATCTGCTTACAAAACTCTGGGCTAGAATAACCTTTAACCCTGATGGTCCCCAAGTGGTGTTTCTAAACGCTTCAGTAAAAACTCCCATAGTCACGGCTTTGACTATGTCCGTAGAAGATGAACATCAACTCTTCGCGCGCCCTAGAACTGATCAAACAGGAAAACTATCCCAGAAATTGATAAAAGATTATCCTAATGCCTGGGCAGAAACTGCTGGGTTAGGTCTAGCCATAAAAAAACCTCCAATAGTAGTAGAATTAAAAGCCTCTACCTCTCCAATCAGTGTTAAACAATATCCTCTAATCAAAGAAGCTAAGGATGGGATAAGGCCCAATATTCAGAAATACCTGGCTCTTGGGGTCCTTAGGCCCTGTCAATCGGCCTAGAATACCCCCCTGCTACCAGTAAGAAAGCCAATAACTGGGGACTACCGTCCTGTTCAAGACCTAAAAGAGATCAAAAACAGACTGCAGGACATTCACCCCACGGTACCCAATCCACATAATTTGCTTAGCACTCTGAATCCGGAGAGGTAATGGTACACTATGCTGGACTTAAAAGATGCGTACTTCTGCTTGCCACTACATAAGGACAGTCAGTTGCTGTTTGCTTTCGAGTGGATAAACCCAGAAACAGGAACATCTGGCCAACAAACCTGGATTAGACTCCCACAATGGTTCAAAAACTTCCCCACTTGAACTCTGGTGTGATTTCCCTTAGAAAATGAGTTCTGGTAATGAACTCAGAGAAGTATTGCCATAAATTTTGTTGGGATTTTAGGAGGCCATGCATGAGAGTCGCCCTTGGAAACTGAGATCTAGGCCCAGTGTGGCTTTCCACAGAGCACTGGGTATCTCAGCCAGAATATCACATGATTTTATTCTGAAAGACTTGGCAGCCATAGTTGAGATTCAAAACACACATAGACTTCACATTGTAGACCTCAATGGACCTAGCTTCATGTGACCTTTTGGGCACTCTTTGGGACGCCTTGCCTGTGAGAGTTATCCACAGCTTTCATTGAAATGAGCTTCCTCAAAATTTAATGGTGTGGTGGGTCAGGGTCTGCAGGAGAATACATCAACCAGGCTTCTATCTCACATAGCTTGCCCCCTTGACCATTGCAACCTGATTCTGAACATTGCCCTGAAACCTCTCCATATAACAAGATGCTTTTATATGAAGAGATCAAACATATAAGGGATTACGGGCTGCAGCACGTCAGTCACAAGCCATTTGGAAGCAATGGCAGATCCACATGGCCCCACCACAAATGTTTTATCACAAACCTGCACACAACAGCTCGTGCCCTCAATTGAGCAGTCTACAACTTACTGGCATCTCTGTTCTACACCATTTTCATGAAACCCAGTAAATCAAGGCATTATCTGGTACACTCATGATCAGCAACAGGGCATACAAATGTTCTCCAGTGCCACCTGGTCATTAGAATTTCAAAAATTTCATGGTATTTATCTATCCATTTTTCAAGGTTGAAGTTGGAAGCACTGTATGTTTCAATTTATTCAGGAACCATTAAATGGTGAGGAACCTCATTTCAGTGAAATCTCTGGAGGACACTCACATGAATGTCTTCCCAAAGAGTAGCCAAAAGGTCACATGAAGCCAGGCCCATTGAGGTCTACAATGTGAGGTCTATGTGTCTTTTGACTCTCAACTATGGCTGCCAAGTCTTTCAGAATAAAATCATGTGATATCCTAGTTGAGATACCTAGTGCTCTGTGGAAAGCCACCCTGGGCGTAGATCTCAGTTTCCAAGGCGACTCTCATGCGTGGCCTCCTTAAAATCATAACACAGTTCATGGCAATACTTCTCTGAGATCAGTTCCAGAACTCAGTCTCTAAGGGGAAATACACCAGAGTTCCAGCCCAGGTTTACCTACACCTCTCTTCCAACCCTCACACAAATGACCACAATTAAAACCAAAACACTCCCACATCACCCTCATCTTATTCCATATAGACACTCATCTTAACTTCAAGCTGTAGGTTTCCATGAGGGATGCAGCCCAAAACAGTGTCCACAATAAGCTCCCTTGCCCTTCATTGGCCTAAGTCAGGGTGGCCTGGACACCCTTCATGTGAACCAGGAGTGATCAAATAGGTGTGCCGTTAATACTGCTCTCCTTCTCCAATTTGATGCCTTCTGACTGTGAGGTTTAGATTCTTAATGTGAATTGGAGCCCAGAGAAAACACAAGCACCTCTAGGCTAGCCTCTGCAGGGCATTGAAGAACTCATTTGATCCAAAGGATACGGATTCTCACTTGATGGAGGTAAGGAACCTTACAGTGGAAGGTGAGAGAGTTCATCCACAATAACTGCTATTTTGGCCATTTTGGTTTTGGATGCACACATGGGATCTTTCTTTACATCCATCAGGTGCTGACAATGTAAGCCACAGCCTCACATAGGGCCAAGAGGCTGATTCAGACACACCCCTTTCCAAAGCAATTAAGCAGAGAGCCACAGGTGAGGCCTATTCATTTCCATTTGAAAAATATTTTCTTCAGGCTTCACAGAGGTGTGGCCTGAGGCATCAACATTCCTGACTTACTGGGGAACAGAACAAAAGGTAAGCAAAAGGCCTAAAGCACGGTTTCTCCACTGAGACTTTACTGGTCACACTGATATCTGAGTTTTATAAGATGCTCGCCATTTCCTTCAGCTATCCAGTACATGTCCATGTCACAGAGCTTGGAGGTGGTACATATCTTGGACACCAAACCATGAGCCTATTCTTGAGAGTGGCCAGAATTTAGGAAGAAAACCGGAAGTATGGTCTATCTTGCATACATCCCCCTTAAGGACCTGATGACCATCTCTCCACCCAGACATTTCTCAGCTGGCTGTAAGTCTTATCTATTGGGATATCCCTGATGAAGAGGATTACACTAAAATTCCATTAAATCCCTTCCATACATAGATAATGGAAACAAACATTATGTTTGTAGGGACACGTGAGCCACATGCAGGTTGGCTAGCCTAGATTACTATGTTTGCCTGGCGGACTGTAAAAGCCATAAACAGTCACAGCTGTGTGGGGGAAAGCCGACTTCTTCTGTAAGTCATGGGGATGTCAGCATACAGGGACTTCCAGATGGAACCCAAACTCCTCATCAAATTTTGTACACAATATTGGCATTATTACCAATTAGATAACCAAACCTGATGGCCCACAGAGGGGTCTCTAGATCCTCAAATTATGTGTGACCTTTTTAACTTCTACAAGTGCTCAAAAGGGTGAAAGGAGATTCCCCTATGTGGAGGGTTTTTCCCTCCTTTGCTCACATCCTGAACTATGCTTCTCCAATAGATGCTCACCCTCAGCCTTCTACTCCAGACTCTCTGCTGTCACTCCCACATCAGCAACTTGATTTCTCCCTTACAATTAATAGATCAAAAACCCAAACCTCCGCTGGATCTCAGACCACTGCCCCCTTCCTGAGGTAGCAGCTACTGAGGTACCCCTCCACTCACTCACTCCTCTCTTTTCTTGTCAGTGGCCTCACTGGGTCCCAACAGGTCCTCTTACCAGCTAAACAAAATCTCAAACCAGCTGAGGAGAACCCACATACCAGTATCCAAGATGTAATGAAAATGGCCTTTAATGTTGCTTTGTCATCACTGAAAACGGTTACTAAAAATTTAAAGTCCCTCACAGGCTTTTTGGTATACTCACTCCCGTTTCCCCCTCTGTTCTACATGTTCTACTGCTCATGTTTTTGTTGCTAGGAAAATCCCAAAACCCTTGCCCATTATTCTTTTACATCTCTCCTTCCTCATTCTCAGATCCAAGGAGCTGCTCTCAGCCCTGCTTCCCTGTCTTCCTCCTCTGTACCAGGCCCATGGAAAAGTCGAGCAGTATTAACGGCAGGCCTATTTGATCACTCTTGGTTCACAGGAATGGTGTCCAGGCCACACTGACTTTAGGCAAATGAAGGGGAAGGGAGCTTATTTTGGACACCAACTTGGGCTGCACCTTCATGGTAACCTCCAGTCAGAGGTTATGATATGGAAGAAGATTTGGGCCATGTGGCAGTATTTTGGTTTTAATTTTGGTCATTTGTGTGGTGGTTGGAAGAGATGACTGGGTCCACCTGGGCTTGTTCTCTGGTGTGATTCCCCTTAGAGACTGAGTTCTGGAACTGACCTCAGAGAAGTATTGCCATGAATTGTGTTGGGATTTTAAGAGGCCACACATGAGAGTCGCCTTGGAAACTGAGATCTACGCCCAGGGTGGATTTGCACAGAGCACTGGGAATCTCAGCCAGTATATCATATGATTTTATTCTTAAGGACTTGGCAGCCATAGGTGAGAGTCAATACACACATGGAGCTCACATTGTAGACCTCAATGGGCCTGGATTCATGTGACCATTTGGGCACTCTTTGGGAAGCCTTGCCTGTGATAGTTCTGCAGAATTTTCATTGAAACGAGCTTCCTCCCCATTTAATGGTTCCTGAATTAATTGAAACCCACAGAGCCTCCAACTGTATTATTGAAAAATGGCTAGATAAATACCAGGGAATTTTGAATTTCCCATGACCAGGTGGCACTGGAGAACCTATGGATGTCCTGTTGCTAATCAAGAGTATACCAGACAGTGCCTTGACTGACTGGGTTTCATGAAAATGGTGTAGAACAGAGATTCCAGTAACTTGGAACCTGCTGAGTAGTGGGCCTAGAGCAGTGGTGTGCAGGTGTGTAATAAAACATCTGTGGCGGGGCCATGTGGATCTTTCATTGGCTTCTGAATGGCTTGTGACTGACATGGTGCAGCCAGGAGTCCCTTATATGTAAAGACATCTTGTTATATGGAGAAGATTCAGGGCAATGTCCAGAATCAGGTGGCTATGGTCAAGGGGGCAATGTCTGTGGGATAGAAGCCTGTTGGTGCATTCTCCTGCAGACCCTGACCCACCACATGTGACAGAACTCCCTCCAGCACCGTGTCCCAGTTGAACTCCTTGTATTTTGTTAAACAAATAACAAACTCCCTATGCAGCAGCAAGAAAGACAATGAAAATTGGAGGATGACCAAAGGGCTTCACAGTCCACACGGGGAGACACTTTTCCCCAATGGCCATAGTTTAACTACAAAAATAGAACTCATCACTGATGCACCATGTTCATTGGAAAATAAGAAAACATGTCCTCCAGGTCACATAGATGCAGATCCAGCTCTGATGGTCTCACTACAAAGGAAGCTAAAGCTCCTGACAACAACATATATTTCAAGGACCCATCCTCAGAGGCAGTTACTCAAGAAGTCTTTAGGCCAGCAGAGCTCCATGTTTGTGGAGAGTTTACCCTGTCCCTTACTTTTTGAAACTCATCTACCACCTCCAAGTTTGTGAATTCCTGAGCATTTTCCATTCGAGATATGTATTCACAGATTTTCTAACACTTCCCCTCTCATTGAGTCTTACTTGGGCCCAAGGTAATGTTAAGGCTTTGTTCTGGATGAAAGTGAGAAGATGTTTGTGTAGCACATATTTGCATACTCATAGATTCATTTTCCTATTTTCCATTGAAATACAGAATCCCTGACATGAACATATACCCTACTAGACTCTGACTAATAATCCTAAAATGATGTAGAAAAATAACCCAAGCAGAATAGAAATACAAGCAGTTCAGAGGATGCATGCTGTATAGTTGGACTTGTCTTTTGCATGATAAACGGTAGGTGTTAAATATGTAGACAATTTTTAATTGAAATAGTTCTCCATGTGTTTTTAAAGTAAACAAATATGTGAATTCCTGTCTTCCTTGCTTTGTAGCCAATTCAACACATGTATTTTTATATGCACATTTAGATTCCTACATGGTATCACATGCACAATTTGTGAGGTGGCTGATGGAAGATACAACTTATGAGAAGAGATCACTCCTCCTAAACGCAGTTGGAACTGAAAATACAACCTATGGGTGAGCTTCCTAGTATTACAATATTATACATAAATCCATGTTCAGTAAAATGAATATTTTTGCATCTGTGGATGATATATATTTCATAATGAATTTCGATTTGCATATATTTCTACCTTTTAATTTCTGTGGGGTTCTTTTGTATATATGTGTGTGTGTGTATATATATATGTATATATATATTTTCCAGATTTTTCAAAATATGAAATATATATGTCTTATTTTACACTCCCTAAATTCACTCATATTCATGTATGTGGATTTATAATCAACTTTTCACAAGATTATTCTCAGAATTATTCATCCACCTGAAATACATATTTATTTTCTAGTACTGAAAACTAACTTCAGTGAATGGTGCATACAAATCCTAATTATTCTACAGTAACTGACCCTGTTTAACATCAATCCAAGTAGATTACTATGGGACATGATGTATGTTTTGACGTTCATTTTCATTCAAACCTGGTACATTACTATTTCTTCAGGTTATGCATATCATCGGATATGTATTTCATTCACAAGTTAGCAAAATTATTTGCATTTGTTTCACTTTCAATCACTTCCTATTCAGAACACATGAATTCCTCTATGTTTGTTGACTGGTATTTTTATGAGACTTCTTTCCAAACACAATATTTTCCAAATCCATAATCAGTTTTGAAGCAAAACTCACACACCCTTCATGAGAAAACATAACTCTAATATTACCATTAGATGTATAACTCGTTGGAATGAATGATTGTATATGAATATAAGATTTCTTATATATTTTAAGATATCAATTCAATCCATTATTTAAAGTGGAACTAGTTATATTATTTATTCACTGTATGGTGTATTCAAACATTATCTCTATATTCATAGACAATGTGTACACCTCTCTGTACCCCCAATACTAATTTATTCATCTTCAAAATATGGCCCTCAGAAAAGGTGGAAGAAATACTCATGTCACCTGATCTACATATACATTTTATCAGAGTAATATTCTGGACACAAAATACAAAGGTCACACTTATGATTGTACCAAAGCCTAAATGGAAAGTGAGAAAGGATTACTACAATCATCCATGTGATGTTGCCTAATGCTCTCAAATGTCAGTCCTATTGGTGAGTACATATTTGTTTCTTCCTAAGATTGTGTATTCAAACTCAACCCTGTTGAAAATGTCTAATCCTCTCACTGACTTTATACTTAGCCTGATTTCATAATGTCTCTATTGATATCTGCTTTCCTACATATTTTCCCCTGTTCATCATTGTGACTGACTCTTAACTTGTGTTGACATTTACATTCACTGTCTAACCAAAACCGTATTGCTAAAGAACTTTTTTTCCAAATTCTATATTCACTCTTCTTCCTAATCCTTCCGAGTATCAGTTTTTGAATGGATGTTCTCTTCTATATTCAATCATCCAAGTAAAGGTCGTGCGAGCATCAGAGGAAGAGACTACCAAGAGAATACATCATGCAACAGCAAAGGGTTTATTTGGGGTCCAACATGCTGGGGCTCAGAGCTCACTTAATTAGAGCAGAGAGCCCTGAGAAGAGCTTATGCAGAGTTTATATACTTTTCTTGGAGAGGGCAGAAAGGGAAGTTTATTGATGGTTCAGGGTGAGTGGGTGGTTTGCATTCAACCGGGTGAGGGAGTACATTCTGCAGTTTGGCCGTTGGGGACAGCACATTCTGGGACAAGATTAGGAAACATTTCTCAACATTTCAACAGTGTTTTGTTAAGTGTACAGAAAAACAGGAAGTGACAAGTATATATTTTATTGACCTTTCATTCCCCACTTCTTCTGGCAACTTTTAATCATAAAAATGATCATTGGGGGATGTCACATTCTATGTTTGCTAGTGGGGTATTACCATAAGTTTAACTTGTCCAATTTGAGCTTGGAGAAAATAAATTACATGGTTGAGGAAACAGGGTTTTATAGTTAGCAATAATATGAGGATTATTATTGGACGGGCCAGAGTTGATAAAAACGTAGTTAACCAGGGGGACTGTGTAAACCAAGACTCAAACCACCATTTTTGGGCCTCTCTCTCTCCTTGACTCTCTTCAAGGCATCTTTTTAATTTACTCATAGATTATTTTACAACTCCACTATGGTCGACATTAAAAAAACATTCTTCCCTCAATGCAGCACAAAGGCCCCCTTCTCTAGTGAAAAAGAGATCCAACCCTCTACTGTTCTGTAAAACAACTTCAGAGAGAAAGGTTAAAGATTCCTGCAAAGCTGTGATGGAGGTTACTAATATCTTTAAGTTTTTATATATTCCTGCTCCTAATTGGGTCATTCGTTGTGTCCCATGGACCACGGCAGTGGTTCCTCTGCCCAACCCTGAAGCAACTCCTATTTGCAATGGAATGGCTAAGGTGAGGGATATATGTTTTCAGAGGAACCGGATTGTATGCCCCCCTATTTGAACTTCAAATGAATCTGTGTCATGATAGAGCACTCTGGGAAACATCCGCACCATTACACATTTAATCACATCTGTTGACAATTTCATTAAAACACAAACAATGTTTAAGTATATAGAATTAAACTGTTGTAGGGACGGACAAGGCAAGGCACCAAAGATAGCACCAAAGACAGGGAAACAGTCTTATTTGGTTGCAACCAGATTCAGAGGGCATTGCTTCTGTTGTAATCAATTAATCCCATGAAACCTAAGTTTATGTAGTTTCAGAATTTTGTACCCAACATGAAAGGGAAGGGGCTCAGAAGTTCATAGTCTTCAGAAGTTCACAAAAGGCAGTTTTTGTTTCTGTTTTTTCCTTAGGTCTGGGCAAGTTAAATTTTCAAGAACACCTGGGAGGGGGAGAGCTTTTTCTTCCCTTTCTTTTTTCCCCCTGCCAGCTTTTTCCATGGAGCCCAGTTTGTAACTTCTTTATCTTAGAAATGTAGCAATGTCTGTGAAGCCCCAGCTCAAGGCCAGGAGCCTTGTTCACATATTTTGTGAAAAACTAGTGAGGGTGTGTCTAGCTCAGGAGTGCTGATTTTTTAGCCAGTTGCCAAGTAGACCAGGTCAACACAAAAAGAGAAAGTTTATGTACACTGAAGTCTTTTATAGCGACTCTTTTCCTGAAAGTCCCATAGGCAGCCATGGTGAAGACTTCTGGAGAAGGTCAGACTGTGAGGTGGAGATTCTTTATGTGAATTGGAGTCATGAGAATACCCAAGCATAAATGGGCTAGCCTCTTCCAGGATTTGAAGAACCCATTTGACCCAAAGGGTCCCTATTCTCACTTGATGGAGGTCAGGAACCTTTCTGAAGAAGGCTAAGACTTCATCCACAATGACAGCAATTTTGGCCATTTTGGTTTTGGATGCACACTTTGGATCTTTCTTCAGATCCATCAAGTGCTGAGAATCTAAGCCACAGCCTCACACAGGGCCAAGAGGCTGATTCAGACACATCCCTTTCCAAAGCAATTAAGCATAGAGACAAAGGTGATGCCCACTCATTTCCATTTGAAAAGTGTTTCTTCATGGTTCACAAAGGGTGTGCCTGAGGCAAGAGACTTTCCTGACATTCAGGTCAACATATCAGTAGGTAAGCAAAAGGCCCAAAGCAGGGTTTCTCCATGAGACTTGTGTGGTCACACTGATATCTGAGTTTTCTGACATGCTGGCCATTCCCTTCAGCTATCCAGTACATGGCCATGTCACAGAGCTTGGAGGTGGTACACATCTTGGACACAATACCATGAGCCTATTTTGGAGAGTGGCTAGAATTTATGAAGAAAACCAGAACATAGAAAGATAGCAGGTGTTGCCGAAAGATAAGGCAAGCTGCAGTCCATTGATAAATTACGCAGGATGAATGCTGGGAAGTGTTCTACAAGACAGGACACATTCATTGAAGCATTTCCTTTTCTAATATCTACAACCACAGACACAGTGGGATATTCAGACATAGAAAGACTCGCCTTGCCAAAGGACTTACTAGAAACAGTTGACTCTAAACCAAACAAACCGCCTTTCCTATCCTCAGAACATGAGACAAAACCACAAAACCACATCCACACCCACAAAGGCACCTCCTTTCCCCAAGTAGGTCTGTGACTAGGTGCAGTGTCCTCAGACTGGTGGGCCATACTATGTTCCCCTGAAATGGACTGTCCTGTCTCAGTTCTGGTCTCCTTGGCCAACTGTGTGAAGTTGTCAGGAGCCAGTATTGAGCCACTAACTGCTTTCTCAGTAAATCCCCTCTTCTGAGCTATCCTGGCATTTGGCCATTCTCACATCGGTAGGTGCCAAGAAAGACTGACTCTGTTCTTGGTAAATCCAAACAAGTGAGACCACTGGTACTGGGACTGGGACTGTCTCTGTGTTCCTGGCTTCCTGGATTCCACGTTCAGAGATTTCTATCACCAAGGGAGTGAGGTGAAGTCACTTCCTTCAGAAACTGAATGAGGACACACTGCCTTGGCAACCAATTTGTCCTAACAGTTGCTTCCAGAGTCCCATGGAGGCTGCCCATATTTCCTGTGACACTTTCACAAGTTAGAATGATATATTAACCATAGGCACCCAAATAGAGCTCTCCACACAGGCCTGATTTGGCCCATCTTCTTTACATTAAGAAGAGAGAGGCAGATTCAGACACAACTCTTCATCCTGACCAAGTTGTTTGCCATGGAAGAAGACTTTTGCTCACTCAGGTCCTTCATCGCTGACTATATCTTGTGCAGAGATCATTTCTGCATGGACTTTTGAGGTTCTCAGCAAGTCAAAGATCCCATACATTCCTGTATTGTAAGACCAACCCTGTTCATGCTCTTCTGTAAAGTTAGGTTGAGGGAACAGTGTATGGTTTGGATTAATAACATTTTCAATTTGGGTTAGGAATCATTCTACTGGATGAAAAATGGTATTGGGAACTGTGATATGTATAAGACTATAGAGGTGAAATATATGTATGAAAACATAAATCCAAGTATTATTTGATGCCCAGAGGGCATTGGGCCCTTGATTGGGATACTTAGCTTTGAATTATGTTCTGCACAGATGTCTCAGATAAATCCATATACAATGACATAGGACCATGTACCATGGTCCTATATACAAATAGGTCCATATATACACTCATCATAAACTTTGGCTGGAGTTTTCGATGAGGGCCGCAGCCCTAGACAGTGTACAAAATAAGCTACCTTGCCCCTCATTTGCCTGATGTCAGGGTGGAATGGGCACCCTTCCTGTGAACCAGGAGTGATCAAATAGGCCTACCGTTAATAATACTCTGCTTCTTCAATTTGAGGCGTTCGGATTGTGGTGTTTAGATTCTTTATGTGAATTGGAGTGAAGATAAAAGCCAAGCACCTATGGGCTAGCCTCTGCAGGGCTTTGAAAAACTCATTTGACCCAATGTATCCCTATTCTCTCTTGATGGAGGTCAGGAACCTTACTGAAGAAGGCTAGAGACCTCATCCACAATGACAGCAATTTTGGCCATTTTGGTTTTGGATGCACACATGGGATCTTTCTTTAGATCCATCAGGTGCTGAGAATCTAACCCACTGCCTCACACAGGACCAAGAGGCTGATTCAGACACATCCCTTTCCAAAGCAATTAAGCAAAGAGCCACAGGTGATGCCCATTTATTTCCATTTGAAAACTGTTTTCTTTAGGCTTCAAAAAAGTTTGGCCTGAAGAAAAGACCTTCCTGACATTCAGGGAAACGGAACTATATGTAAGCAAAAGGCCCAAAGCAGGGTTTCTCAACTGAGTCATTTCTGGTCACACTGATATCTGAGTTTTCTGACATGCTGGCTATTCCCTTCAGCTATCCAGAACATGGCCATGTCACTGAGCTTGGAGGTTGTACAAAACCATGAGCCTATTCTGGAGATTGGCCAGAATTCAGGAAGAAAACAGGAACTTAGGAACATATTAGGTGTTGCTCATCCCTAAGGCAAGCCACAGTCCATTCATAAATTGGGCAGGATGAATGCTGGGAAGCATTCTACTAAACAGGGCACATCCATTGATGCATTCTCTTTTCTACTGTCTACATCAATGGACACAATGGGATAGACAGACATGGAAAAACTCACCTTTTCAAATGACTTACTAGATCAGCCCACTCCAAAACAAACAAACCTCCTTTTCAAATTATTCTCAGAACATAAGAAAAAACTACAAACTCACACCCAAACCCACAAAGGCATCTCCTTCCCCAAAGTAGGTCTGTGACTGTCCGGAATGTCCTCTGACTGGTGAGCCATACAATGTTACCCCAAAATGGCCTGTCCTGTCTCAGATCTGATCTCGTTGGCCAACTCTGTCAGGATCCAGCAGTGAGCCACATCCTGCTTTCTCAGGAAAGGTCCCTTTTCAGAGCTCTCCTGGCTTTTAGCCATCCTCACATCAGTAGGTACCAAGAAAGACTGACTCTGTCATTGGTAAATCCAAATAAGTGAGCCCACGTGGACTTGGACTGGGACTTGCTCTGTTTGCTTGGCTTCCAGGATCCCATGTTCAGAGAGTTCCATCAACAAGGAAGTTAGGTAGGTTACTTCCATCAGGAACTGTATTAGGTCACTGCCTTGGCAACCACTTTGGCCTAACAGTTGCTTCCAAGGTTCGCATGAAATGGAGGCTGCCCCTACTTTCTGTGACACATTCACAAGTTAGAATGGTATATCAACCATTGTCCCCCAGGAACAGCTCTCTACACAGTCCTGGTTTAGTCCATCTTCTCTACAATAAAAAGATAGATGTTGATTCAGACATATCCCTTCATCCTGACCAGGTTGTTTGCCTTGAAAGATGACTTTTTCTCTCTCGGGTCCTTCCCAGCAGCCTACATCTTCTACAGGGATAAATTCTACATGGATCTTTGAGGTTCTCAGTAGATGGAATATGCCCTCCATTCCTGTATTATAAGACCAACTCTGTACCTCCTCTTCTGTAAAGTTAGATTGAGGAAAGAGTGTATGGTTAGGGTTAATAACATGTACAATTTGGGTTAGGAATCATTCTTCGGGATGAATAATGTTATTCTGACCTGTGATATTTATTAGAATATATAGGTGAAATATAAGTAGGTAAACAGAAATCTAGGTAAGCTTTGGAGACCAGAAGGGCATGGGGCCCTTGATTGGGATACTTAGCTTTGAATTATGTTCTGCAAAAATGTCTCCAATAAATCGATATACAATGGCATAGGTCCTTGTAACTTGGATGGTTGAATGTAGAAGAGAACATCCAGTAAAAAAGAGATAGTCAATATGATTAGGAAGATACTCAATAGGTTTAGAAAGAAGAATGAGGATAGGATTTGAACCAAAAGTTCTTTAGCAATAGGGTTTCAGTTAGAGAGTGAATGTAAATGTTAGCACATGTGAAGAATCTGTCACAATGTTGAACTGGGGAAAATATGTAGGAAAGCAGATATCAATAGAGATTTTAGGATATCAGGCCAATTATAAAGTGAGTGATAGGATTAGACATTTTCAACAGCCTTGAGGTTGAATATATAATCTTAGGAAGAAAGAAATATGTAGTCACCAATAGGATTGACATTTGAGAGCAATAGATGTTTTTCATAATCCATGCTCACTTTCCATTTAGGCTTTGGTAAAAACATAAGTTTGATCTTTGTAGTTTTGTCCAGAATATTACTGTGATAAAATGTATATGTAGATCAGGTGACATGAGTATTTCTTCCACCATTTCTGGGTGCAATATTTTGAAGACATATAAATTAGTATTGGGGATACAAAGAGGTGTACGTTTGTCTATCAATATAGAGATAATGCATGAATAGACCATACTGTGAATAAATAATATAAGTACTTCCAACTTTAAATAAAGGATTGAATTGATATCTGAAATATACAGGAAATCTTATATTGATATACAATCATTCATTCCAACCCGTTATACATCTAATGGTAATATTAGGGTAATGGTTTATCATGAAGAGTGTGTGAGTTTTGCTTCAAAATGATTAGAGAAATTGAAAATAATGTCTTTGGAAAGAAGTCTCATGAAAAGTCCAGCCAGGAAACCTGGAGGAATACATGTGTTCTGAAGCAGGAAGTGATTGATAGAGAGACAAATGCCTATAAATTTGTGAACTTGTGGATAAATATATATCCTATTATGTGCATAAACTGAAGAAATAGTAATGTACCAGTGTTGAATAAAAATGAAAGTCAAAATAAACATTTTGTATCATAGGAATCTACTTACATTGATGTTAAACTGGGTAAGTTACTGTAGAAATATTAGGATTTGTATGCACCATTCACCGAAGTTAGTTTTCAGTACTAGAAAAAAAATATGTATTTCAGGTGGATGCATATTTCTGATAATAATCATGTAAAAGTTGATTGTAAATCCAAATACATGAACATGAATGAATTTAGGGAGTGTATAATAAGACACATATATTTCATATTTTGAAATATCTGGAGATTATATATATATATATATATATATATATATATATATATATATATATATATATATATACAAAACACCCACACAGACATTAAAAAGTAGCAATATATATGCCAATTGAAATTCATCATTAAATATATATCATCCACAGACCCAAGCTATTTATTTTACTAAACATAGATTTATTTATAATTTTGTTAAACTAGGAACCTCACCCATAGAGTGAATTTTCAGTTCCAACTGTGTTTAGGAGGAGTGATCTCTTCTCACAATTTGTATCTGGCAAGTCAGCTACCTCACAAGAATGTACGTGTGATAATAGGTAGGATTCTGTATGTGCATGCAAAAATACATGTGCTGAATAGGCTACAGAGAAAGCAAGACAGGAATTCACATATTTGTTAATTTTAAAAACACATGGTGAACTATTTCAATTAAAAATTGACTAGATTTATAACACCAACCCTTTATCATGAAAATGAAAGTCCAACTATACACCATGCCTCCTCTGAACTGCTTGTATTTCTATTCTGTTTGGGTTATGTTTCTCCATCATATTAGGATTAGTAGTCAGAGTCTAGTAGGGTATGGGTTAGTGTCAGGGTTTCAGTATTTTGAATGGAAAATTAGATAAGGAATCCAATGTGTATGCAAATATGTGCTATACAAAAATCTTCCCACTCTCATCCAGAACGATGACTTGACATTGCCTTCCCCCCAAGTAAGACACAATTAGAGGAGGAGAGTTAGAAAATCTGTGAATACATATCTGGAAAATCCTCAGGAGTTTACAAACTTGGAGGTGGAAGAGGAGTTTCCAAAAGTAAGGGACAGGGTTGATAGACCCAACCTGATCTTTTATTAAAATTGGGAGCCATCTTGCCACAAAGCGATGAAAAGCTAATTTTGGGTTTACTATAAATTACTGCAATTTCTGAACCCATTTGGAATGTCTGCCCGTGCCTTTAACTCACCCATGCCTATCTCTCTGACCTGATAGCAGCCCTCTCTGAAAGTTTAGTGACACATCATAATTTTTGGCCTTCCCTTGCCAGACAACGACCCTCTCTGAGGTCTAATGGTCATCATTATTTCTGATGTTGGGGCCAGCAAAAAAAAAAAAAAAAGAAAAGTAAATTACATTTAGTGTAATGCTTGTCAAAGTTCTGTTATCTGTAATCCCCCTTTTGTGTAACTTTCTGGGCTATATAGCTGGGCTGTAGGAAAGGTGGGGTTGCTGTCTTGTTCCCGCCGTTTTGTGAGGGAGAGGCAGGCCGCCGGCCGGTTGAAATAATAAATTTGCCTTAATTTGATTTTAATTGGAGTCAGTGGTCTTTACTTTCATCCTGGTCTAACATTTTGCAGTTCCGCAGCAAGATGACCCTGCCAGTACAGATCACAAGACCAGACTGTTGGAAATTCTGAAGCTGGCCTTCCCTCCAGGGCCCCCGGCTACAGAGCCACTCTAGGGGATGCGCAACTTGAGATGTTTCAACGACTTGGAGTGAGACTTTGGTCCAGGGAGCACTGCAATGAACCACTGGACTATAACTATTAGCAAGCATCTGGTGGAGGAGGCCTCCATAGGTAAGTGGCACCTTTATAACATCTGATATCTGGTTAAGGGAGATCTCTTCTGATGACAGAGAGGAGGCCTGGGGAGGCTCACATATACTCCTGTCCGGGACTGTAACAAGAATCATGCTGTCCTTTGTTCTGTTATGTAGGGAATTCTTCTGGATGGGTAGAGAGGTGTGGATGGGCATGCACGCGGTCTTACCCAGGAGCTTTAGCAAGACATCCAATGCTCCTCTGCTTTTTTTTTTTTTTTTTTTTTTTTTGGTGCCTGGTTTCTGTTTTTTTTTTTTTTTTCTGTTTTGTTCTGTGTTCTATATGTTTTTTGTTTGTTTGTTTTTGTGCGTTTTGTTGTGTGATTTCTGTGGTAAAAACTTAAAGATATTGGACGTGAAAATGGGTAATAAAGCAAGTAAGCGTGACACCTTTTTGGACTGTGTTTTAAGGAACTGCGATGAACTTTACCTCCCTTTGTTAAGCAGGATAAGAGAAGCCCCTAGCTGGCTGCCTGGAGCACACCCACTGCACAAGGCAATGCCTGCTGCAGAGCTAAAAACTGAGTATCTCACAGGTTAAGAAGTGAAACTCCTTTAAAACCACTTGTACCTCCAGATCAAAAGAGTCACAACCTTTGGGCAGAGTCCCCTGTGTTTCTCCTTTGTTAGCAAAGCAATAAACCTCCCTTTTTCTTTTTCTCAAAAACCCTGTCCTCATTATTAAATTGGCATTAATTGGCTTCAAGGTCAGGAACTGAACTTTAAGTTTCAAATTTTGATAAACCACACCACCCCCGCCCCGGAACTTTGAGAGCTGACTACTGATATGTTAGGAGATGGAGCATGGTTGGGGTGGAACCGAACCAGAGGAGCTAATCCTGTAAGTTAAAGGAGGGACCGAGGGACTTCCAGCAGCTGCCGAAGCCCTGTTACTTCAGGGAATTCCCTCCTTCCTTCCCTGCACTGTAAGCATTATGTAACGTCTGTCTTCTTAAAAAAGAGAAAAAGAAAAAGGGGATACTAAATTCAGTAAAGTCACCATGGAGACCCTTGATTTTACACTTCAGGTTGCCCCTCTGTAAAAACTTGTGGTCCCCTTGTGGGGACTTCTATGGTGCCACTGGTGTAGGAGATTTTTCTCTTATCTGCTCTGTTTTAAAGGCTTCTGTCTGTCGGCCATAGTCTGGAGCTCCCTTCTGTCTGTCTTGTGTCTTTGTTTCTGGCCCTTTAAGACATGTGCAATAATGTGTTGATATTTTAAATTGTTTCTTGGGAATGATCTTAGCTGAATGTGTGTCTAAATGATGATGTTTTATTGTAACAATCTGGTATCTGAATGGGTTTTTGAAGCATTGCACAATCTTGCAGGTAAAAGTCGGGTTTAGGTAATTGTTTAGTTTATGATTTCAGATAATTTATGCCAGAGAACTTAAATACTTAGGATGGAAAAGTAAAGAACTCTCCTTCCAAGTTGGCAAGTAACTTCCCAATCATTCAGTCTTTTATTTCACCTATTTTGAATTGGGTAGCCTGGGAAAATGTCACTGTGCGTACCAGTGCATTAATTTGGACAAAGATAGTAAATCATTTTATGGTATCTGTTGACAAAACAAGATGTAAAGATATAAAATTTTGTGAATTGTATCTTAAACTTGTTTCATAATTTTCAACATCCTAACCTGAAAATTATGGTTAAAATGCCTTAGGCCTGTTGTGTCTGCTCTGAATAGCAGTTTTATCCTGCTCCTTCCTGACCTCAGCCAGGACTTATTTTGAAATGCAAATAAAAGAATCCTGCAAGCTCAGTAGGAGACTGATCTGAGGCCTAAGCAAAAAAAAAAGGCAAATTGTATGGTTTTTACTAATTACTGTCCAGTCTTTTTTCTAGGACTCTTATTTTTTTCCTTAGATACTTTATTTAGTTTTTTTAGCTCATGATTTTGATCCTACAGACCTAAGTTAATGTTTTTCTGATCAGTTCTATCTTTGACCAACTGTGGAGTTTTTGAAACATTGCAATGCAGATTTCAACTGCAAAAAGCTATAAGGCCTTTACTATTTTTATGTGTGCACACTTCTGTTATGTGTTGTATGTCTATATATACATTTATCCATATATCAAACATATGATACAAAAATTTACATATGTAAAGAACGCTCATAAAAAAACGCTCATAAAAACAAATTTAAAAAAGTGGATCCAAGGATCCTTAATTCACGTTATTTAAATGGTTCAGTTTAAATTGGATAAACAGATAAAAATAAATGTCTTTAAATTTAAGCTTACAAGTTTTTCTAGGTGTTCAGATATCTAATAAAATATTAATGTCTACAAAATATCTAATATGACTTGGTTGTAGGACTTTTCCTTCAACAACAAAAAAAAATGGTTTACAATCTTCAATACATTTGTCTAATATTTTGATAAATAAGTAAATTAAATTTCATATGAGATTACTCATTCATGAGTACTTTTGTTAGATATCTGATTGATTAACTAAGGTCTGTACAAGTTTGTACTAAATTCTGTATAAGATTGTAAAAATCAGTCATGTGTTAAAGAGACAAAAATTTCTTAAAACATAAGTTTACCCATAACATTGTGTTTATTAAGTTTTATTTTTTCTAGAGCTAGCAACCATAAAAATTAAACAACTGATTAAATAAGAACTCTTATTTTAGAGAACTGTACTGCCATTACTTTAAAAGCTAAACTTGGTTAATGTGGAAACATCAATGTAATTATGATGCTATTAATGTGCTCATATCTTACATGTACAAGTCTGTAAGGTAGAAACTTAAAAGAGCATTTATCATGCTGGCGTTCTTAAGTTGTATGGTAAAAATATATATTGGGAATTTATTTATCTGTTATCATAAAGATAAGTAAAGTTTTATGTTACTTTTTACATTTGGGAACAATTTAAATGTATTTTTAAGTTAATGAGAGCCTAATCTATGTAAAGGTTAAAAACTTTCAGCCTTTCTTTAATTCATGTTTTAAATGTGATATCATACGGTGTTAGCTAACGTTCATGTGACCTAAAAAAATTTATGTAAACTTTGTAAAATAATATTTAAAAGAAAATGATCAGCTTTAGAACTAAAACCCTTAAGATTTATAAAGAGACCTGCCTTACCTGAGATAAGGCTCTGTGTCCCATCTTACTACATGTGAGAATGACTATGAAAACAGTAGGTTAGATTATGTTTCATTTAAAGTTTTGTTCAAAAGTTGTTTTTTTTTTTCTGTCAAGATTACTAGGATCTGTAACAGGGGATATAATTTATAACTAAGCAAAAAATTCAGGGTAGCTATTATGCAAACTAAGTATATTTACTCTTGTTAAAAAATTTTATTTTATAATTTCCTTATAAGTGATCTAAAGATTCTCTGTTAGTGTTTTACAGAATTGTTGCTTTAAGAACACAACATGGGTTAATTTAAGATAATAAGTCATCACCTACAAGACAAACAGAATAACACAGATCCCAATTAATAAAAAGATAAATAATTATAAAGTTATAGACATTAAAGCCCAGTACTCTTAACATAAGGCAGTTAAAATTTATTTGCTGGATATTAAAGATTAGGATTTAAAATTAAAGTTAAATGAAAAGGGACAAGAAAACTAATATTTGGCTCTTGCCCTCTGAGTCAGTCTGAATCCAGGGAACAGGGGACTTCTCTAAAGAGCTTTTCAACTCTGGGCCATATAACCTCCCCATCAGGGGGATTAATGAGACCACTGGAGAACAGAAAGCCAATCAGTGCATTTGCTAAGAAGAGGAGAGTCATCAGAGAAGGGAGACATCCCTGATGCTGCCGAGGGAAGCCACATGGTCAAGGAAGACCTGGACCCACCTAGCCCAAAAGGCACTAGCAGAACTGAGAAGCTGCTCTCAAGTCTCCCCAGGAATGGCAACCATAAAAGCTCAGCTGACTGTTACCAATAGATAGAAACAAAAGTCAGTTTGACTGCTTCATCTTAAACACTTAGCAAAGACAGTTGAAAGCAGAATACAGCCATTCCTGGACATTTTAAATAATAATAATTATAATAATAATAATAATAATCATATTTTAATGTATACACTTTATATTAGCCTCCCAAAATAAGTAAGACTGGAGGTTACAAAGAAGGATTCTCAGACAGGAATGCCTGATAACTATAAAAAGACACTATCAAGAGGAGCTGCCAGAGGCAGAAGTTTTTAGTTTAAGGCCTCAGATATTTCTAACCTACACGGTTAGGCTTGGTGTTGGCTAGTATGATTATCCAGCACTGAGTAACAGAATTAAAGGTTTTTCTATTAGACACAGAGGTCATTCTAGTAAACTGATTTTGCAAATCAGATGACATTAAATTATTAAACTGTATCTTATTGGGAGGGACAACTGTAACACTAAATGTTAAGTATTAAGTTGACAGTCCTGATAACTGGGTATATTAAAGACTGGTGAGGGAACTTCTGTACAGTGACATGTTCTAGCTGCTGCAACATTTATTCAGTACTCATGTTTTTCGTTTCTCTCATAGAAGAACCCATCCCCAGATGACTTTACAACCTGTTCTTCCCCAATGAGACTTCAAACCGAACTGACCTCTAAAAGGCAACTCATGTCCCTCATGCTGTTCCCCCTCACGTCACCCTCTCTCAGCTCAGAAGAAGCCAAAATGAGTAATGCCTCTCTTCTTACAACAGTGGAGCCAAAAGTAAATAGACTATCAATATACGTAATTAATTAAGTCAGGTAAAATCACGGAGACAGGTTTTGGGTGATTTGAAAAAATAGGGAGACTGTTGCATCAGAGAATAAAATTCCCTCAGTGCTCTTCACCTACCGTATGAAAGATATGAAAGGGACACATTAGAAAAGGGGGGAATGATAGACCCAACCTGTTTTTTTTTAAAGTTTGGAGCCATCTTGCCACAAAGCCAAGAAAGGATAATTTTTCTTAACTATTAATTACAGCAAATTTCGAACCTGTTTGGAATGCCTGCCCATGCCTTGAACTCACCCATGGCTGGCTCTCTGACCAGATAACAGCCCTCTCTGAAACTTTGTTGACACCTCATAAATATTGGCCTTCCCTGGTCAGATGACACTCTCTGAGGCTCTAATGGTCCCCATAAATTCTGATGTTTGTGTCAGCAAAAAAAAAAAAAAAAAAAAAAAGTAAACTACCATTAGTGTGATGCTTGTCAGAGTTCTGTTATCCATAACCCCCCTTTTGTGTAACTTTCTGGGCTATAAAGCTGGGCTGTAAGAAAGGTGGGGTTTCTCTCTTGTTTCCGCCATTTTGGGAAGGAGAGGCACCAGGGTGGTGGAAATAATAAGCTTGTTTTAATTTGATTTTAATTGGAGTCAGTGGTGATTTCTTGCATCCAGGTCTAAAAGGTAAACACTCCACAAACATGGAGCTCTGCTGGCCTAAAGACTTTTTGAGAAACTGCCTCTGAGGATGGGCACTTGACATATATGTTGTTGTCAGGAGCTTTTGCTTCCATTCTAATGAAACCATCAAGGCTGGGTCTGCATCTATGTGACCTAGAGGACATTGTTTCTTATTTTCCAAAGAACATGAGGCAGAAGTGCTGACTTCTCTCTTTGTAAGTAAACTGTGGCCACTGAAAGCTAATTGTCTCCGCATGTGGATTGTGAAGCCATTAGGTCATCCTCCACTTTTCATGGACTTTCTTGCTGCTGCACTGGGAGTTTGGTATTTGCTTCACGAAATGCAAGGAATTCAACTGGGACACAGTGCTGGAGGGAGTCCTCTCACGTGTGGTGGGTAAGGGTCTGCAGGACAATGCACCAACTAAGCTTCTATCCCACATAGATTGCCCCGTTGACCATAGCAACTTGATACTGAACATTGCCCTGAAACATCTCCATATAACAAGATGCGATTTATGGAGAGGTTTCAGACATATAAGTGATTCCTGTCTCCACCATGTCAGCCACCAGCCATTTGGAAGTCAATGGCAGATCCACATGGCCCGACCACAGATATTTTACCACACACCTGCACACCACAGCTCTGGGCCCACTACTCAGCAGGCTCCAACATACTGGCATCTCTGTTCTACACCATTTTCATGAAACCCAGTCAATCAAGGCACTCTCTGGTATACTCATGATCAACAACAGGACATCCAAAGATTCTCCAGTGCCACCTGGTCATGGGAATTTTAAAAATTTCATGGTATTTATCTAGCCATTTTTCAAGGATGAAGTTGGAGAAACTGTGGGTTTCAATTCATTCAGGAACCATTAAATTTTGAGGTAGCACATTTCAAGAAATGCTCTGGAGAACTCGCAGAGGCAAAGCTTCCCAAAGAGTGGCCAAAATGACACATGAAGCCAGGCCCATGAGGTCTACAATGTTAGGTCCATGTGTGATTTGACTCTCAACTATGGCTGCCAAGTCTATAAGAATAAAATCATGTGATATCCTGGCTGAAATTCCCAATGCTCTTACGAAAGCCACCATTGGCTTAGATCTCAGTTTCCAAGGGCGACTCTCATGCATGGCCTCCTAAAATCCCAACAAAATTCATGGCAATACTTCTCTTAAGTGAGTTACATAACTCAGTCTCTAAGGGGAATGACACTAGAGTTCATGTTCAGGTGGACCCAGGCATCTCTTCTAACTACCACACAAATGACTGCTGGGAGCCATCAGCCAAGTAGGTATGACAATTTCCTTGCCAGCGTACCCCCATGTTTCCTTAGTGGAAGGACTCATGGAAATAGGACATTTTGCAGGACATTGCATGTAAGGTGACCTTGCTGAAGGACCAGGGCGGATCCATGTTTAGGGTGTTCCTGGTTTGGCATAATAGGAGATTAGGGTGTTCGCCCTTTAGAATAGGGCGGTTTAGCATAATAGGAGATTAGGGTGTTCCCTTTAGAATAGGGTGTATCCTGCTGCTGAGTTCCTCTTGATTCTTAGGATCAGACAGTATATTTGGGAGACAGAATCCCAGGAGTAGTGGATTTGGGCAGAGAGTGGATTTGGGCAGGAACGTGGATTTCCCCAGAACGTGTTTGTAGACGGCCGGTGTGAGTTCGGGAATAAAGAATTGCTGTTTGAATCTACAAGCTGTGTGGAGACTCGTGATTTGTGCCCAGCCAGAGACTGCAGCATTTGATGGCTCGTACGCGGAACGCCTGAAGCTTGGGGGTAAGTGAAATTGCTCGCCCCTGAGGGAAGGCGAGAGAATGGGTGACCATTTCAAAAAACAATGTGTTCTTCTTTTGATTTATTTTGTTTTTCTTTCAAGCTGCCTATCTCTAGAAATTTCTCAGGCAAACCGGTTGACTAAAGGTTTGATGTTTGTCGGCCCTGAGGAAGAGAAAATTGATACAACGATTTTTTATTCCGTTTTTGTTTCATTCAGATTCGGTTTTGTTTTGTGTTATCTTATTGGGTTGCGTTATCTTTATAATAGATTAAAACAAACTGAAAATATGTTAAGCAAATTGTTAGAGGTTCAGAACATGGAGAAAGACATTTTAGATGAAGCAAAAGAGAAGGTCTCTCGAGCTAGTTAGACAGAGGAAGAAAATTTAAAGGATAAGGGGTTGTTAGGAAAAAGGCCACAACAGGAGGCTGTTACTAACTCCGTTTTATCACAAGAGGGTTTAATTCAACCAACAGGCCCACCGATAGAGACAGCTGAGTGGCCCTCAAACCCCGTAGTTGATAATTGGGATTCTGAGACAGGACCTCAAAGATTAGCATGCCCTGTACTTGAGCAGGCAGGAGGGCAGTGAATTCACCATGCTTTAGATTTTAAAACAGTGAAGCAGTTAAAGGAGGCTGTAACAACCTATGGTCCCCAAGCTCCCTTCACGGAAAGCATGGTCGAGTCCATTACTAACTTGGACATGACGCCAGCAGATTGGGCTAGCATGTGTAAATCTGTGCTAAATGGAGGACAATATTTGTTATGGAAGGTTGCCAATGAGGAATTATGCGCAGAGACAGCTAGGCGAAATGCAGCAGCCGGTTACCCTCAAAGAAATCTAGAAATGTTGCTAGAGAAAGAACCTTATGAGGGTCAGCGGCAACAAATTGAATATGATCCTGCTATATATGCACAAATTGCTGCAGATGCAGTTAGGGCAAGGAAGACTTTACAAGGACATGGAGATTTACAAGGCCAGCTATCTAAGGTAATACAGAGTGGTAATGAACCTTACGCTGACTTTGTAGACAGGCTAATTCAAATGGCTGCCAAAATTTTGGGGGATACAGAACAAGCAATGCCATTAATAAAACAACTGGCTTATGACCAAGCAAATCGTTGCTGCAGAGAGGTTATTAGACCATGGAGACATGAAGATTTAAACACATATATTAAATTATGTAGAGATATTAATGAACAAGAGCAAGTCTTGGCAGCTGCAGTACAACAGGCTTTTGATGCCAGGCCAAAAACATGCTATGATTGTGAAAAAACAGTACATTTTAAAAGGAGTTGCCTCATAGGAGGAGGATTTAACAAAACTAGTTATCAAAGAAATAGAATACCAGGTATTTGCCCACGATGCCGTAGAGGGAGACATTGGGCTAATGAATGCCGTTCTCAAACTACCATAGAGGGTACTCCCTTAACAAAAAACGGACAAGGACCAGGTATTTACCCATGATATCGTGGAGAAAGGCATCAGACTCCATTGCCAAAAAACGGACCAAGGGGCCCAATGCTCCGGGGCCCACAACCACAAATATACGGGGCAGTGGAGGAACCCAGCAACACCATTAGAGTAGTGCCCAGGACACATTGTCCATTAAATCCCTCATCAGACAAACCCGAAGGAGCGCAGGGTTGGACATCTGCGCCTCTGCCAGAGCAGTACTAACTCCAGAGATGGGAGTTCAAATCATTCCTTCAGGAATAAAAGGACCTCTTCCCCAAGGGACAGTAGGCTTATTATTGGGACGTAGTTCACCTACATTAAAAGGACTTAAGATAAGTCCTGGGGTAATTGATCTCGATTATGTAGGTGAAATAAAAATTATAGCTAGTTCTCCAAGAGGTATATCAGTAATTTCACCTGGAGATAGAATAGCACAGTTGTTAATAATACCCATCCTACATAATAAATTTCCTAGTCATAGTGTAAAAATAGGTTCCAGGGGATTAGGCTCCACAGGTGTAGATTGGGCTATGTTGTCTTTAAATTTAGATTCTCGCCCAATGTTAAAACTAAATATTCAAGGACACGACTTTAATGGGCTACGGGACACAGGTGCAGACCTTAGCATCATATCTAGTCAGGAATGGCCAAAACATTGGCCATTACAACAACCCACTCAAACACTTCGAGGCCTAGGAGTGGCTACTAATCCCCATAGAAGAACAATGTTATTATATTGGAAGGATCCTGAAGGTTGTGAGGGAACTATACAGCCATATGTATTGGATCATCTTCCTATAAATTTATGGGGACGAGATGACCTAGATCAATTAGGTTTGACGTTAACAAATAACATCAATCCTAATGCGCCCACTACTAGGGCTAGACAAGGTTTTAGGAAAGAAAAAAGATTAGGAAAACAAGGACAAGATATAGCAGCACCAATTCAAATAGATCAAGGAACAGAAAGACATGGGTTGGATTTTCAGAAAGGGCCACTGAGACAATAAAAATTACTTGGAAATCAAAAAGACCAGTGTGGGTTCCTCAGTGGCCCCTGACTAAAGAAAAGATACAAGTAGCCCATGATCTGGTCAAACAACAATTAGTGGAAGGACATATACAACCTTCCATATCTCCCCATAATACTCCCATTTTTGTCATTAAAAAAAATCTGGTAAATGGAGATTATTGCAAGATTTAAGAGCCATTAATAATGAGATGGTTATTATGGGACATGCTCAATCAGGGATTCCTCAATTGTCTGCTTTGCCAAAAACCTGGCATGTTTTAGCCATAGATATTAAAGATTTTTTTTTTCAATTCCAATTCATCCCGAGGATAGTCCACGCTTTGCATTTACTATCCCTGCATTAAATCATGAAGGTCCTGATCAGAGATATGAATGGAAAGTACTCCCTCAAGGGATGGCTAACAGTCCAACTATGTGTCAAATATATGTTAATAAAGCAATCCAGCCACTTAGAAATCAAAATCCTGAACTACAAATATTTCACTATATGGATGATGTATTATTGGCACATAAAGATAAAAACATATTGCTGGAATGTTATGCAACACTTACAAACTTATTAAAAATTATAATCTAGAGATAGCAATAGATAAAGTACAATTAAATTTTCCAATTAATTATTTAGGAGTTCTATTATCCTCAACCATGGTCCGTCCACCAAAAATTCAAATACAAGTAGATCAACTCAAGTCACCTAACGACTTTCAAAAGTTATTGGGAGACATAAATTGGATAAGGCCTTATCTAGGCATACCAACAGGAGAGTTGGGACCTTTATTTGATATTCCAAAAGGTCCATCAGATCCAAACTCACCTCGCATGTTAACTCCTAAAGCAAGAAAGGCATTGAAAATTCTTGAAACATATATGGAAAATATACATTTGGATAGAATCGATATAGGTTTGCCTTTATTATTTATTGTACTACCAACAAAAAATATTCCTACAGGAGTATTTTGGCAAGAAGGTCCATTATTGTGGATACATTTATCTTATTCACTTAACACTATTCTTACAAGGTATCCTGAGGCTGTAGGACAATTAATACTCAAAGGAATAAAAGCAGCGAAGGGAGTGTTTGGAATTTTTCCCAATAAAATTATTACTCCATATACTATGGATCAAATTGATGAGTTAGCTAATGAGTTAAATACTTGGGCAATAATCATGTGTAAATCTAATGTTTGATTTGATAATCACTTACCATCTAATCCTTTGTTGTCTTTTTGGTCTAAGCATCCTGTAGTTTTTCCAAAAATGACAAGAAAAACCCCTATTATGAATGCTCCAAATATATTCACTGATGGGCCAAATAATGGTACAGCAGAAGTAGTTACCCCTGATCAAACTTTTACATTTTTAGTACCAAAACAATCAGCTCAAAAGGTAGAGCTTAATGCAGTTTTACAAGCCTTTTTAATGTTTAAAGATTCTGTATTTAATTTATTTTCTGATATTCAGTATGTAGTTAATGCTATAGTATCTCTTGAAGATGCTGGTTGGATTTCCCCTTCTTCTACTGTTTTCTCTTTGTTTTCCACTATACAAAGTCTAATCTGGGACAGAAAAGATCCATTCTTTATAGGACATATTAGAGCACATACAGGATTTCCTGGAGCCCTTAGTTTGGGCAATGATTTAGCAGATAAAACTACACATGACATACATATTTTCTCTACACTAGAAGAAGCTACGAATTTTCATAAAAAATTCCATGTTAATGCTAATACTTTACAAAAGCATTTTAAAATAACTAAGGAACAATCCAGACATATAATAAAACAATGTCAAAATTGTGTGACCTTTTTACCACAAGTTAATCTTGGAGTCAATCCTAGAGGACTGATACCTAACCATATTTGGCAGATGGACGTCACACACTTGCCAGAATTTGGAAAATTAAAATATTTACATGTTACAGTTGATAGTTCTTCCGGATTTTTGATGGACTCCCTTCATGCTGGAGAAAAATCTAAAGATGTTATAGCTCATTGCTTACAAAATTTTGCCACTGTGGGCGTTCCTAAACAGTTAAAAACTGATAACAGTCCTGGCTATACCTCTACCTCTTTTAAACAATTTTGCTCATCATTTGGTATTACTCATATAACAGGAATTCCATACAATCCACAGGGACAAGGCATAGTTGAAAGAGATCATAAAACTATTAAAACGTACTTATTAAAGCAAAAAGAGGGAATTGGAAAGGGGTATATATCCCCCAAAGATAAACTTAAAATAACGCTTTTTACTCTAAACTTTTTAAATTTGGATTCATCAGGACTTAGTGCTGCAGAAAGACTTATGTATCCAAAAAATGTGCATAAGCCTAAAGTTCTTTGGAAAGATATTCTAACAGGACAATGGAAAGGTTCTGAACCAGTGATTGTCTGGAGTCGGGGCTCTGTCTGTGTGTTTCCACAGGGAGAACAGCAACCTATTTGGATTCCTGAAAGACTGACTAAAACGATTTCTACAGATCGAAAAGAAGATGATTTGACTCAAATCCATAACAGCTGATATCCAGAACTCCAGCTTGGCCATTCTTAAATCTGCAACAGTGATTAACCAGGATTCTTTTTTCAATACCTATTTTATTATTGCATTTTTCCACATCATAAGGCTCCATTTTTATTTTTTGAGCTCATACAAACCTAGGTTAATGTTTTTCTGATCAGTTTCATTTTTTGACTGTGGAGTTTTTAAACATTGCAATGGAGATTTCACCTAGGTAAAGCTACAAGGCCTTTATTATTATCTTATTTGTTGTACATTTGTTTGCACATTTGTGTTTTGTGTTGTATGTCTGTGTGTGCGTATGTCCATATTTCATATATGAGGAGCGCTCATTAGAATATGGATCCGAATTATTTTTGTTATTCACGTGATTAAATGGATTAATTTAAATTAGGTAAACAGCTGTTAAGGATTGTTTTTAAAGGTGGTTAACAGATCTGCTTGTTTACTAATTTAAATCAGGTAAACAGCTGTTAAAGATTGTTTTTTAAGGAGGTTAACAGATCTGTTTGACTACTTTCACCTTTCCTTTTCATTATATTTAATAATTCTTTTCAGGATAATGTCTGTTTAGCATCATTGCCAGAATTCCTATCTTCATCCCAATGAATATAACTCAACAAGTATGCTCAATCAAGGAGTCAACTTACTTTAGGAGGAAACGGACTTTGGGAGGAGACGGACAGATTGATAGATTCCTCCACTTTGAACTGCTTACAGAACTTGCCTAGACTATGTAACTATCGTTTGGTACAGCGAATTGTGGTAATGCTGGCATATCTTTGCTGATGGTGTCACCAGTGATTTTTGCTGATGGTGTCACCAATGATGCAACTTTTCCAAAGGAACTGTCAATTGGCTTGGTGTCGTGGCATTTCTGTATCCTCCTCCCTTCTGCTAGTGATGGTCTAAATTTGGGGGCCAATGGCTATATGCTGGACCGGTAGTCAGTGACGAGTATGATCCAATTGCAGTGGTATCAACCTAAGACAGGAGGCTGACGACTAAAGGTCAGTTGCCTAAAGGTCAGTTTTCCGATGACGGTTAAGAACCATATGTTGAATTGGACAACCTACCAGGCACGGTCCTTAAGCCACATTAACCTCACTCCCCCACTGGCACCAAGGCCAAATTTGGGGGCCAACAGAGGTGAGGCAAAGAACCTCACCCCCCCACTGGTGCATAGACCTATCCACAAATATGGCTGTATGCTGGACCAGTAGTCAGTGACGGGTAAGATCCAGTTGCAGTGGTATCAACCTAAGACAGGAGGCTGACGCCTAAAGGTCAGTTTTCCAATGATGGGAAAGAACCATATGTTTAACTGGACAACCTACCAGGCACGGTCCTTAAGCCACATTACTTGTTGTTTAATCAATCAGAAGGGGGAAGATGCTGGGAGCCATCAGCCAAGTAGGTATGACAATTTCCTTGCCAGTGTACCCCCATGTTTCCTTAGTGGAAGAACTCATGGAAATAGGACATTTTGCAGGACATTGCATGTAAGGAGACCTTGCTCAAGGACCAGGGCGGATCCATGTTTAGGGTGTTCCTGGTTTAGCATAATAGGAGATTAGGGTGTTCCCCCTTTAGAATAGGGCGGTTTAGCATAATAGGAGATTAGGGTGTTCCCCTTTAGAATAGGGTGTATTCTGCTGGTGAGTTCCTCTTGAGTTCTTAGGGTCAGACAGTATATTTGGGAGACAGAAGCCCAGGAGTAGTGGATTTGGGCAGAGAGTGGATTTGGGCAGAGAGTGGATTTGGGCAGAGAACGTGGATTTCCCCAGAACGTGTCTGTAGACGGCCTGTGTGAGTTCGGGAATAAAGAATTGCTGTTTGAATCTACAAGCTGTGTGGAGACTCGTGATTTGTGCCCAGCCAGAGACTGCAGCATCTGACCGCAATTAAAACCAAAACAGTCCCACATGACCCTCATCTTCTTCCATATAGACACTCATAATAACCTCTGACTAAAGTTTTCAATGAGGGGTGCAGCCTTAGACATTGTCCAAAATAAGCACCATTGCCCCTTGTTTGCCTAAAGTGAGGGTGGCCTGGACACCCTTCCTGTGAACCAAGAGTGATCAAATATGCCGGCTATATAACTGCTCTGCTTCTCCTGAATGAGGCTTACTGACTGTCTGGTATAGATTCTTTATGTGAATTGGTGTCATGAGAAAACCTAAGCACATATCGGCTAGCCTCTGCGGGGTTTGAAGAACTGATTTGACCCAAACGATCCATATTCTCACTTGATGGAGGTCAGGAAGCTAACAGAGGAAGGCGAGATCCTTCATCCACAATAACTGCTCTTTTGGCCATTTTGGTTTGGATGCACACTTGGAAACTTTCTTTAGATCCATCAGGTGCTGAGAATCTGAGCGACTCTCTCACACAGGGCCAAGAGGCTGATTCAGCCACATCCCTTTCCAAAGCAATTAAGCAAAGAGCCACAGGTGATGCCCATTCATTTCCATTTAAAAACTGTTTTCTTCAGGCTTCACAAAGGGTGGCCTGAGGCAAAGACCTTCCTGACATTCAGGACAATAGAACAATAGGTAAGCAAAAGGCCCAAAGCAGTGTTTCTCCACTGAGACTTTACTGGTCACACTGATATCTGAGTTTTCTGAGATGCTCGCCATTCCCTTCAGCTATCCAGTACATGGTCATGTCACAGAGTTTGGAGGTGGTACATATTTGGAAACAAAACCATGAGGCTATCCTGGTAAGTGGCCAGTATTCAGGAAGAAAAGAGGAGCTTAGGAAGGTAGTAGTTGTTGCCCATCCAAAAGGCAAGCCGCTCTCCATTCTTAAATTGGGTGGGATGAATGCTGGGTAGCTTTCTACTACACAGGACACAACCATTGATGCATTCGCTTTTCAAATGTCTACAACCACGGATACAGTGGGATACAAAGACATAGAAACATTCGTGTTATCAAACGACTTTCTCGAAACATTCCAGTCTAAACAAATAAACCGCCTTTCCTACCTATTCTCAGAACCTGAGACAAAACCACACACTAACACAGACACCCACAATGGCACCTCCTTCCCCCAAGTATGTCTGTGACTATCTTGAGTGTCCTCTGACTGGTAGGCCTTACTATGTTCCCCCCAAATTGCGAGTCCTGTCTCAGATCTGGTCTTTTTGGCCAACTCTTTGAAGTTGTCAGGAGTCATGGTTTAGCCACTACCTGCTTTCCCAGAAAAGGCCCCTCTTCAAAGCTCTCCTGGCATTTGGCCATCATCACATAAGTAGGTACCAATAAAGACTGACTCTGTCCTTGGTAAATCCAATAATTGAGACCACAGGGACTGGGACTGGGCCTTGCTCTGTGTGCCTGGCTTCCCGGATCCCAAGTTCAGAGAGTTCCATCAACAAGAAAGTGTGGTAGGTCACTTCCTTCAGGAACTGAACGAGGTCACTGCCTTGGCAATCACTTTGTTCTAACAATTGCTTCCAAGGGTCCCATGAGATGGAAACTGCCCCTACTTCATGTGACACTTTCACAAGTTAGAATGGTATATCAACCATAGGCACCTGGGAACAGCTGTCCACACAGGCCTGGTTTGGTCCATTTAATCTACATTAAGAAGAGAGAGGCTGATTCAGACACATCCCTTCATTCTGACCAGGTTGTTTGATATGTAAGTTGACATGGAGTTGACTTTTGCTCTCTCAGGTCCTTGATAGGTGAAAAGGTCGGTCGAATGTTGGAAAAAAAGACCACCAAGAGACTGTCTCATGCCACAGCCAAGGGTTTTTTGGGGGTCCAGCATGCTGGGGCTCAGAGCTCACTTCAGAGGAGCAAAGAGCAAAGAGCCCCGAGAACAACTTGAGCAGGGTTTATATACATTCTTTAGAGAGGGCAGGGACTTTACATACATTCTAGCCTCCTTTTGCAAATCATCATATACCACGGAAAAATCAAATAACAACTCTAAAACATGATTAGCACATTCATTGGCGGACACACGTCGGGCAGGGGTGATTGGTCAGCCCTGAGAATGGGTATACATTTAAACTGATTGGTTGAAGCCCTGGGATGTATATGTGCTGAGCTTCACGGTTTCTGGGAAGGGGTTGTTAAGTAACTAGGTGGTCAGGGAAGATTTCAACACACATCTAATGGGCAGTTCCGGGAAATGTCTTAACTGCCACAGGAATTTCAGGTTCTGAGTGCAGCTTGTAAACTTTATAAAACCTGGTTCTTTACGTTTCAATTTCAATTTCTTTTATTATTTAATTTCCCACTGCGTTTTCTGAAAACTTTTAATCTTAAAAATAATGAATCATAATTATTGCGGGGTCTCACATTCTATTTCTGCCAGTGGAGCGTATTTCTGTCTGATTACAATGAGTTTTACATGCCCAATCTGAGCCTGGAGAAAGGTAAATATGCTATTAAGCAAACAAGTTCCCACAGCTAGCAACACCATAAGGATGATCAGGGGTCCTGTTAGAGGCTGATAGGAGTGTAGTTAACCAGGGGGACTGGGTAAACCATGACTCAAACCACCCTTGTTGAATATCCCTTTCTCTCTGGTGCTCTTCAAGGCATTTTCTCAATTTACTTAAGGATTCTTTTACAACTCCAGTATGGTCAGGATAAAAACAACATTCTTCTCTCAGTGCAGCCCAGAAGCTCCCCGCCCTCATGAAGAGGAGGTCTAATCCTCACCTGTTCTGTAAAACCACTTCAGAGAGAGAGGTTAATGATTTCTGAAAAACTGTGATGCAGGTCTCTAACATCTTCAAGTCTTGAGATATTGCTGTTTCTAATTGGGCCATTTGTTGTGACCCACGGATCATATCAGCTGTTCCTGTACCCACTCCTGCAGCAGCTCCTATCCCCAATAGAATGGCTAGAGTAAGGGACACAGGCTCCCAGCGAAATCGGGTTTTCTTGTCCCCCTAGTAGACCTTAAAATGTTTCTGCATCATGATAGAGCACCCTGGGGAGTTTCTGCACCAATACACAATATTTTAGAGAGCTGTCCAATACCTGGGATGAAATGCAAGGAGTTCTGACTATGTGGAGTTCAGTACCATAAAGGTTCCTTTATTTAGTTCCCAGGGGGAGGAGTCACCTGTACTCTGGACTGGAGAAGTAGGCAAAAACGGAAACTGGGAAGTATGAGATGATAGAGGGGTTCTGGTAGATCTAGGCACTGGGTCCTCCACAGGGTTGGGCCTGTTTGCGACTTTGGAAATCAGCTGGGCACACGTAAAAATCAAGACTGGCTAGTTTACACCTGGGCTGGGGGAGATGACATCCATAATTCATGGGGTAAGGTGGTCTATGTTGCCCTGGTTTGGGTTTGAGTGGGATCTGTGTGGGGTCCTCTATGTCAGGGAGATCCCAGTCAGAGAGGCCTATGGCAAGCTGACAAATGTCCGGGTGGAGAGATGGCCACCAAGTCCATAAGGGGGCTCTATGTGAAATAGACCACACTACTTGCCCAGTAGGATTTATAACTTGCCATTGTTGCTGAACAGGCTGATGGGGATTAGGACTGCTGGTGGTCAGGGGAAGAATCCATAGCCCTACCCACAAGACGGACACGCAACTTGAGAGGGTTACCAGTCTGTTCCAATTTCCAGCCGGAGTCTGGACAGGGCGCAGGCTTGAGATGGGAGACATTGATCCAGGAAGTGATCCCATCCACTTTCACTACAGTAGGTGTTATAAGCAGCACCTGGTATGGTCCTTTCCAGCGGGGTTCCAGGGATGACACCTGATGCCGTCTCACGTAGACAAAGTCTCCAACTTGATATTGATGTGGGGTTCCCTCATCTCCAGGCTGATAAGCAGTGGCCAACTGTTTCCACAGGTATTGCTGGGTGTTGGGTTTGTTCAAGGGCTTTAAGTCTGTCAAGCAAGGGGGTGTGAAAGGAATCATTAAGTCTCAGAGTTGGGATTAGGTCCCTTACTGGAGGAGGGGCACCATAGAGTATTTCATAAGGGGTTAAGTTACACAAAGAGGCAGAGAGGTTATTTCTTGCATGAAACAGTGCATAAGGTAGGAGCATAATCCAATTTTTTATGCCGGTTTCCAAGCTTAATTTTGTTAAGTTCTCTTTGATGGTTCTATTCATCCTTTGAACCTGTCCTGAGCTCTGGGGTCTATAAGCACAATGTAACTTCCAATTAATCCCCAGGGTCCTGGTGAATCCCTGACTTACCTGGGCTTCGAATGTTGGTCCGTTATCAGACCCTAGTACCTTAGGCAGGCCGAACCTTGGAAAATGTCTTCTAGGATCTTTTTGACCCCTTTTTGTTCTCCCCGTTGTGGAAAAAGTTAAAAGAGTCACTCCATTTAGGGCTGCCAATTAAGCTTCCTAATCTGCTCTTCTGTTTCCAACCGCCACGGGGTCGTTTTCCTTCTGGTGCCCTGGACAGTGCACTATAGCTAGGTCCTTAGGGCCCTGCACTGCTGAGAGAAGTTGGAGGATCTCATCTTTGTTCATTATTTCTTTCCCAGTGGAGGTTAATAGCCACCTTTGCTGGTAAGTAGCCCCCTGCACATTTGCAGTGACAAATGTGTATATGGTGGCCCTTTTGCCTGTTGCTAGTTCCAATGGTTTCGTAAGGGCAATCAGTTCTGCTTTTTGGGCTGATGTCCCTTCTGGGAGACCAGAGAACAAGATGACATTAGTTTCGCTAACTACTGCTGCTCCAGCCCGCTGCTTACCGTCTTGGAGGAAGCTGGTGCCCTCCGTAAACCATACGACTTCAGGGCGAGGCAGTGGCTGATCCTTCAAGTCTCGTCGTATACTGTTTTCCTCTGCCAGTATGTGTTGACACTCATGAGCGACGGGTCCTGATGATACTTCTGGCAGCAGTGTAGCCGGGTTGAGTGGAGCAGGGGGTCCCAACATTATTCTGCCTTTGTCAAGCAAGAGGCTCTGGTAGTGGTTTATTCTGAAGTTTGATAGCCACCTTTCTGGAGGCTGACAGATGATGCTCTCCAGGGCATGGGGGGCTAAAATGGTTAGCTTCTGTCCCAAGTTCATATACGAGCATCTTTTATTAGAAGGGCTGCCGCTGTTATAGCTCTTAAGCAATGGAGCCACCCGGTAGCCACTGGGTCCAATTTTTTTGATTAGAATGCTACGGGCCTTTTCAAAGGTCCCAAAGTCTGAGTGATCACTCCCAGTGCTATTCCTTTCTTTTCCTCGATGTAGAGAGTGAAGGGTTTTTCTACATCTGGGAGTGCTAAGGCCGGAGCAGATAGCAGCACCGTTTTTTGACATTATAAAAAGCTTATTGTGCTCAGGGTTCCATTGGAAGTAGGCATCCCCCTTTATCAGCGGGTATAAAGGGGCAGCCAGAGATGCAAACCCAGGAATCCATAACCTGCAAGAGTCGGCAGTCCCAAGAAACTCTCTGAGTTGTCTCTTATTATATGGGGGCGGTATCTGCACAACAGTTTGTTTTCTGCGCTCAGTGAGCCATTGTTTGCCACCCCTAAGAGAATAACCAAGGAAGATTACTTCTTGCTGACAAATTTGGACCTTATGGCAGAAGCCCTATATCCAAGCCGAGCAAGCTCAGATAATAGTGCTTGGGCCCCAGACTCATAGTTCTCCTTGGTGTCGGCTGACAGTAGGAGATCATCCACATATTGGAGTATGGTGACTTCGGGGTTTACAGTTCTGAAGTCGTTGAAGTCCCTGTGGAGGGCTTCATCAAAGAGAGTGGGGGAGTACTTGAACCCCTGTGGGAGTCTAGTCCAGGTTACTTGGCCAGATGTTCCAGTTTCTGGGTCTATCTACTTGAAAGCAAACAGGAACTGACTGTCCTTATGTAGGTGGAAAGCAGAAGTAAGCATCTTTTAAGTCCACCACAGTGTACCATTCCCGCTCTAGATTCAGAGGGCTAAGCAAATTATATGGAGTGGGTACTGTGGGGTGAATGTCCTGCACTCTGTTGTTAATTCTCTTAGGTCTTGAACAGGACGGTAGTCCCCAGTTCCTGGCTTTCCTACTGGTAACAGGGGGGTATTCCTGGCTGATTTACAGAGCCTTAGGATACCAAGAGCCAGGTATTTCTGAATATGGCGCCTTATCCCATCCTTAGCTTCTTTGCTTAGAGGATATTGTTTAACACTGATTAGAGAGACAGAGGCTTTTAATTCTACTACTATTGGAGGTTGTTTTATGGCAAGACCTAATCCAGCAGTTTCTGCCCAGGAATTAGGATAATCTTTTATATAATTCTGTGCTAGTTTGCCTGTTTGATCAGTCCTAGGGAGCGAGAAGAGTTGTTGTTCATCTTCTGTGGACATAGTCAAAGCCGTGACTATGGGAGTTTTTACTGAAGGCTTTAGAAACTTCACTTGGGGACCACCAGAGTTAAAGGTTATTCTATCCCGGAGTTTGGTAACCAGTTCCCTGCCCATCAATGGGGCTGGGCATTCTAGGACTACTAGGAAAGATTGGTGGACTTTTCCCTTTCCTACATCCATAATACTCTTAGTTGTCCAAGCCCGATATCTACTGCCATTAGCCCTTTGAACAAGAGATCCTTTATTTGATAGGGGGCCAAGTGGGGTCTTAAGGGCTGAGTATACTGCTCCTGTATCCACTTCAAAGTTCACTAGAGTCTCCTCCACTTCAAATGTTACCCTGAGCTCGGGGAGGAGATCTGAGCCCCCACATTCCTAGTCCTCTTCTAGAGTCAGCATGGCGGGCTGGGGTGGCTGCTTCTTTTTGGGGCACTCTATGGCCCAGTGTCCTTTTTCTTTAAAGTAGGCACATTGATCTGAGGCCAGGGGCAGCCTTTGGCATGGGACCAGGTATCCCTTCCTGTCTTCCTGCTTTTTAACTTCTGGCGTATTTGCTGCTGTGAACAAAACCTTAGCCAATGCTTTAGTCTGCCTTTTGCTCATTTCATCCTCCTTTTGTTCTCTTTCCTTCTCTCTCCTCTGTTTCCTCTCCTCCTCAGTTTCTCTCTTATAATATACTTTCTCAACCTCTCTGAATAAATCTCTTAAAGTCATATGTTGTAATCCATCTAGACCTTGTAAATCTCTCCTAGTATCTGGGGCAGCCTGCTCGATAAAGGCCATTCCAACAGATGCTCTTTGGTCCTCTGCCTGAGGGTCAAAAGGAGTATATTTCTTAATGCTTCCATAATTCTCTCAAGAAACATAGAAGGAGACTCATTAGGCCCTTGGATAATCGCTCTTACCTTGGCCAAATTAGTCAGCCCTCTGGCGGCCGCTCGGAGACCTGCTATTAGAGCCTGGCGATAAGTGGAAAGATGCTACCTACCTTCAAAGGTGTTGGGGTCCCAGTTGTGTCATTTCATTGGCCCGTAAGGATGGAGAGGGAGCATCACAGAGGCTTCCGAGTTTTCTATTATCCATTGCTGGCGGTTTTCTTTAGTTGGCCCAGCTTCCTCCAGGGTCGTAGGGGCAGCTGCTACTGCAGGGAAGTCCCCTGGAGGGCTTGGGTCCGGACTAAATGCCTCTAGTGGTGGAGAGGCTGAGTCAGCGTCGGGAAGATCATCAAGATCATGTTGGGGGTTGTGGAGCAAGGGTAGAGGATAAGGAGGGGGAGGAGTGTCCAGTCTTGTGACTCAGGGAGAATGAAGGGAAGAGGGGGAGGAGTGGAAGTTTTGAATTATAGGATCGTGGGGGAAGGGTTATATGGCTGTTGATCTGGGTGGACACGTGGCCCCGGCTGAAAGACAATATCTCTGACTTTTTGGGTTAGAGGGAAGTGGAAGGATCATTCTGGGGGACATCCAACTCCGAGGATGGGCTGTTAAGGACTGTAAACAAGTCAGGATGGCACCTGTTATTTTGCCAGAGAAATGTTAGAGTCTGTAAACAAGTCTTCATGGTGCCTGGCAAAATGCCAGAGGGAGTGGTTTGTGAAGTAACAAAAGCGAGCCATTAAGTGTGGAGATTCTTTATTGGCTGACTCCTGTATCTATTTTATGCTAATTTGATTAGCTGTGTAAAATGTATAAATATCGCTCAGATCCTACAATAAACGGCTCTCATTCCTGCTGCATCAACGTACACAAGTTATTCATCACCCTCCCGGTTATTCTGCTGCAGCTGGACTGCGGCAGATGGTGGCCCGTTACGGGGAGCCCCGGGACACTCGGGGGAAAGTGACAAAAAAAAAGCTGCCCGTCCATAGATAGGACGGGAGCAATCTGCTCGTTCCTAGGCAGATAGGGCGAGAGGAAAAATGGACATTTTGAGAAAATGGAGAAGATTGATGCAGTATATTTGTGTCTTGTTTTGTTTGAAATGTTGTATTGTCTTTGTGACGAAAATTATGGAAGGGGTGAGAAGTAAATTGATAAGGGAGAAAGGCACCCCAGTGGAACCAAGAATAATTTGGGCATGTGTTGATAAAAGCCCAGAAACTCTAGTCAGAAAGAAAAAGAAAGTTCAGAAGAACAAAGATTATCAGGACGAAAGTTGCAGCAAAAGGCTATTACTGAATTCTTTTCGTTACCGGAGGGTGCGTGAAACGACAAGGTGGCTGCCACCTGCCCAAGCCGATCATGGCGCAGCAAGAATTTTCCAAGTGGCAGTTGCTGGCTCTTCCCCGCCCCCCTGCCCGGGGGAGCGGATGGCCACTAGGAGCCCAAATGTAGACCTGACCTGGAGGCACAGTCTCGCAGGCTCTTGCTCCATGTGCCTGGAAGAAGTTTGAGTCTGGGACTCTCCCCAGGGCCATCTGGGGCTGCCCAGGATGCTACAGCTGGCAGAAGATGCTACTGGTATCTCTGAAGTTTGATCATTTCCAAGGCCAGTAACTACAATGGGTCTCCCACACCAGAAGACTGATGAGTAATGAGTACTATTAAGGCTTATTTCAAATGTAAAAAAACCTTGAGATAATGTACTAAATTGTTCCAAAGTTTGGTTTCTTAGTGAAATGCTACAGAATTTTCTTTAGCCATCTGGAGTTCCTGCCTTCGTTCCAGTGTTGGTGAAAACAAAGGTGAAAGAATTTACATTGTTGCTGAGAACCAGAGGAAACTTCGGCTGAGAACCCGAGGAGACTTCGGAGTATTGCTGTTTCTGCTGCTACAACTTAAGCTAGCTGCCTGCAGAACTTACCTGGACTGTGATTTACCTGGACTGTGAGTTAATCTATTGTGACACTGCTTTATCTCGACTGAGATAACAAACTGTAATTTACAACAAATTGTAACTCAATATCTTTGCTAATGGTGTCATTGCTGGTATAATTTTTCCAAGGGCTTCTTGCATGGAGCCATCAATTGGCTTGGAATTGTAACATTTTGTATCCTCCCTTTCTGTTTCTAGCAGGTTATTTATGGTGTTTCTGTAAAAAACACTATGGTCCTTATTTAAATTAAACAAAAGGGGGAAATGTTAAGGTCTGTAAACAAGTCAGGATGGCACCTGTTATTTTGCCAGAGAAATGTTACAGTCTGTAAACAAGTCTGCATGGTGCCTGGCAAAATGCCAGAGGGAGTGGTTTGTGAAGTAACAAAAGCGAGCCATTAAGTTTAGAGATTCCTTATTGGTTGACTGCTGTATGTATTTTATGCTAATTAGATAAGCTGTGTAAAATGTATAAATATCGCTCAGATCCTACAATAAACGGCTCCTATTCCTGCTGTATCAACGTACACAAGTCATTCGTCACCCCCCGGATATTTTGCTGCAGCCGGACTGTGGCAATGGGCCATTCTGAAGCACAGAGAGTCTTCCAGGTACAGTGTTTTACTGAAAAAAAAAAGATTCTGGGCCCTTGAGCGGACATCAGTCCAATGATCAAGGGTAAGATACAGAGGTGTGCAAGTACTTTGTCCCATAATGGGAATTATTCAAACAGGGACAGTGAATACACAAACAAGACACAGACAAAGACAAACAGTAAACGTTTAACATGAGTCCAAGATAAAGATTAGAACTGAGTAACTGGCAAAACCTGATGGGTTAGACAATAAAGACAGACAGTAAACTCAACATGAGTTTCTGACAATGAACAAAACTGAGTAGCCGGCAAAACCAGATGGGCTGTCAAACCAAATCCTGAAGCAAAACATAACTGAGTTGAGGAAACTACTATTCCTCGAATTCCCGAGTCCTCTGGAGCGTCCCCCAGGGACGTGGCCTGTGGCTCTGTTAAACATCTGTCAGCCACCTTCAGAGAGAGCTTACGCTCTTCACTGACAGCCACTTAGCCAAGCCCTGACCTGAAACCTGAAACCAGAAAGAGGCACCTTACTTACCCCGAGAGTTGGGGTAAGTAAGGTGGGGGTCTTTCGTCCGCCGCTGCCAGATGTCTCACGTGGGGCCTCCAGATGAAAAGATGGGGCGAATGTCGGAGGAAAAGACCAACAAGAGACTGTCTCATGCAACAGCAAAGGGTTTATTGGGGGTCCAGCATCCTGGGGTTCAGAGCTCACTTCAGAGATGCAAAGAACAAAGAGCCCCGAGAACAACTTGAGCAGAGTTTATACACATTCTTTAGAGAGGGCAGGGACTTTACATACATCATAGCCTCCTTTAGCAAATCATCATATACCACGGGAAAATCAAATAACAACTCTAAAACATGATTAGCACCTTCATTGGTGGGAACACATCGGGCAGGGGTTATTGGTCAGCCATGAGAAGGGGTATACGTTTAAAATGATTGGTTGAAGACCTGAGATGTATATGTGCTGAGCTGCACGGTTTCTGGTAAGGGGTTGTTAAGTAACTAGGTGGTCAGGGAAGATTTCAACACACATCTAATGGGCAGGTCTGGGAAATGTCTTAACTGCCACAGATTTTCAGGTTCTGAGTGCAGCTTGTAAACTTTACAAAACCTGGTTCTTTTGTTTGAATTTTAATTTCTTTGATACTTTCAGAACCTTACAAAGAAAGGTGTGAGACTTCATCCACAATGACTGCTCTTTTGGCCATTTTGGTTATGGGTGCATGCATGGGATCTTTATTTAGATCCATATGGTGGTGATATTCTAAGCCACAGCATCACTCAGAGCCTAGAGGCTGATTAAGACACACCCATTTCCAAAGCAATTACTTTTCTTAGGTCAGTTACAGAACTCAGTCTCTGAGCGGAATCACAAAAGAGTTCAAGCCCAGGTGGACCCAGTCATCTCTTCCAACCGCCACACAAATGACCACAATTAAAACCAAAACACTCCCCCAAGGCCCTCATCTTCTTCCATATAGACACTCATCATTCCCTCTCGCTGGATGTTTCCATGAATGGCACAGCCCAAGAAAGTGTCCAAAATAATCTCCCTTGCCCCTCATTAGCCTAACCTCAGGGTGGCCTGGACACCCTTCCTGTGAACCAGGATTGATCACATAGGTCTGACGTTAATGCTGCTCTGCTACTCCAGTTTGAAGCCTACTGAATGTCAGGTATTGTTTCCTTATGTGATTTGGAGTCATGAGGAAACCCAAGCACCTCTGCAGGGCTTGGAAGAACTCATTTGACTCAAAGGATCCCTACTATCACTTGATGGAGGTCAGGAACCTAACAGAGGAAGGTGAGAGACTTCATCCACAATGACTGATCTTTTTGTCATTTTGGTTTTGGATGCACACATTAGATCTTTCTTTAGATCCATCAGGTGCTGATAATCTAAGCCACAGCCTCACACAGAGCCAAGAGGCTGATTCAGCCACAACCATTTTCAAAGCAATAAAGCAAAGAGCCACAGGTGATGCCCATTCATTTCCATTTGAAAACTGTTTTCTTCAGGCTTCACAAAGGAGTGGCCTGAGGCAAAGAACTTCCTAACATTCAGGGCAACAAAACAATAGGTTTGCAAAAGGCCCAAAGCAGGGTTTCTCCACTGAGACTTTCCTGGTCACACTGATATCTGAGTTTTCTGAGATGCTCGCCATTCCCTTCAGCTATCCAGTACATGGCCATGTCACAGAGCTCGAAGGTGGTACATATCTTGGACACAAAACTATGAGCCTATTCTGGAAAGTGGCCAGAATTCAGAAAGAAAACAGAAACTTAGGAAAAGAGTAGGTGTGGCCCATGGATAAGGCAAGCTGCAGTCCATTCCTAAAATGGGCAGGGTTAATGCTGGGAATCTTTCTACTAGACAGGACACATTCACTGATAGATTCTAATTTCTAATGTGTACAACCATGGACACAGTGGGATACACAGACACAGAAACACTCACCTTGTCAAAGGACTTTCTAGAAAGGGTCCACTCCAAACTGAACAAACCGCCTTTCCTACCTATTCTCAGAACATGAGACAAAACCACAAACCCACTCCCACACTCAAAAAGGCACCTCCTCCCCAAGTAGGTCTGTGACTATCCAGAGTGTCCTCTTACTCATGGGCCATACTGTGTTCCCCTAAATTGGCCTGTCCTGTCTCAGATCTGGTCTCCTTGTCCAAGTCTATGAAGTTGTCAGGAGCCTGTGCTGACCACTACCTGCTTTCTCAGGAAAGGCCCCTCTTCAGAGCTCTACTTGCATTTGGCCATCCTCAAATCACTAGGTACCAAGAAAGACAGACTCTGTCCTAGGTAAATCCAAACAAGTGAGACCACTGGGAATGGGACTGGGACTGGCTCTGTGTGCCTGGCTTCCTGGATCCCAAGTTCAGCGAGTTCCATCACCAAAGAAGTGAGGTAGGTCAATTCCTTCAGGAAGGGAATGAGGTCACTGCCTTGGCAACCACTTTGTCCTAACAGTTGCTTCCAAGGGTCCCTTGAGATGGAGGCTGCCCCTACTTCCTGTGACACTGTCACAAGTTACAATGGTATATCAACCACAGGCACCAAGGAGAAGCTCTCCACACAGGGTTGGTTTGGTCCATATTTTTATATCATGAGGAGAGAGGCTGATTCAGACACATACCTTCATCCTGATCAGGTTGTTTGCATTGGAAGATGACTTTTGCTCTCTCAGGTCCTTCATAGCTGCCTACATCTTCTCCAGGGATCATTTCGGCATGGACCTTTGATGTTCTCAGCAGGTGGAAGATCCCCTACATTCCTGTATTTTAAGACCAACTCTGTCCCTGCTCTTCTGTAAAGTTAGATCGAGGGAAGAGTTTATGGTTAAGGTTAATAATATATTCTATTTGGGTTAGAAATCATTCTGCAGGATAAATAATGATATTGGGAACCTGCGATATTCACAAGAATATATTCGTAAAATATAAGTATGAAACCAGAAATATAGGAATGATTTGAAGCCCAGAAGGACATTGGGCCGTTTAGTGGGATACTTAGCTTTGAATTTTGTTCTGCACAGATGTCTCAGATGAATCAATATGCAAAGGCATAGGACCTTGTACCTTGGAATATTGAATGTCCAAGAGAACATCCAGTCAGAAAGAAATAGTTGGTAGGATTAGGAAGATAGTCAGTAGGTTTAGAAAAGAGTGAGTATAGGATGTGGACAAAACGTTCATTAGCAATAGGGTTTCAGGTAGAGAGTGAACATAAATTTGAGCACATATGAAGAGTCAGTCACAATGATGAACTGGGGAAAATATGTAGGAAAGCAGATATCAATAGAGACTTTAGGAAATCAGCAAAGTATAATGTGAGTGATAGGATTAGACACTTTCAACATGTTTGAGGTTGAATATATAATCTTAGAAAGAAAGAAATGTGTAGTCACCAATAGGATTGACATTTGAGAGCATTAGGCAACCCTGACATGGTTGTTTTAAGTAATTCATGCTCACTTTCCATTTTGCTTTGGTTAAAGGTTAATAGGTATTTGTCACTTCCTGTTTTTCTGTATGCTTAACAAAACACTGTTGAAATCTGGAGAACTGTTTGCTCATTTTGTTCCCAGAATGTGCTCTCCCCAACTGACAAACTGCAGAATGTACTCCCTCACCCAGTTGGACGCGAACCACCCACTCACCCTGACCCATCAATAAATTTCCCTCCCTGCCCTCGCCAAGGAAAGTATAAAAGCTCTGTTAAAGCTGTTCTCAGGGCTCTCTGCTCTATTCAAGTGAGCTCTGAGCCCCAACATGCTGGACCCCCAATAAACCCTTTGCTGTTGCTGAGTGAAAATCGTATACTGTTCTCTACTTAAAAGATGCTTTCATTTGCTTGCCTCTGCATAAAGATAGTCAGTTGCTGTTTGCTTTCGAGTGGGTAGACCCAGAAACCAGAAAGTCTGGTCAACTAACTTGAACTAGACTCCCACAGGGGTTCAAAAACTCCCCCACTATCTTTGATGAAGCCCTCCACAGAGATCTCAACAACTTCAGAACTATGCACCCTGAAGTCACCCTGCTTTTATATGTGGATGTCCTGCTACTGGCAGCCAACACCAAGGAAAACTGTGAGTCTGCGATCCAAGCACTATTATCCGAGCTTGCTCAACTCGGATATAGAGCTTCAGCCAAAAAGGCCCAAATTTGCCAGCAAGAAGTAATCTTCCTGGGGTATTCCATTAGGGGCGGTAAATGATGGCTCACTGAGCCCAGAAAACAAACTGTTGGGCAGATACCACCCCCATCTAACAGGAGACAAAACAGAGATTTTCTTGGACTGCTGGCTTTTGCAGGTTATTGATACCTGGGTTTGTGTTCTCAGCTGCTCCTTTATACCCTCTGTTAAATGAGAATGCCCAATTCCAATGAACCCTTGAGCACCAGCAAGCTTTTGATAACATCTAAGGACACTGACACTGAACTCCTCAACTTCACTGAGCCCAGCCTGCAATTTCAGAAAGCCCTACACTACATTAAAAATGTACATCAACTCACTCACCTTGGTTCACAGAAACGACAGCCATTCCTGAAGGATCAAGGACAGAGTTTTCGACTAACTCACTCACAGCGAAAGGAAATAACTGAACAGGTAACAAAAGCCTATTGGTTCTGTCAATTGGTTAAAGCTTACCCTTCCAAGCTTCCTGCAGGAAAGCACCTACGAGGAACCAGACCAGGACAATTCTGGGAAGTGGACTTTACTGAAATTAAGCCAGGAAGATATGGACATGAATTTCTCCTAGTCTTTGTAGATATATTTTCAGGATGGATTGAAGCCTTCCCCTCCCCCCCCCAAAAAAAAAAAAAAAAAAAACACGGCACAAATGGTGGTCAAGAAGATCCTGAAAAATATTAAGATATTTTTCCAAGACACAGCCTTCCTAAGGTAATAGGATCTGATAATTGAACGGCATTCATGGGCCAGGTAAGTCAGGGGTTAGCCAGGACCCTGGGGATCAGTTGGTAGTTACATTGTGCTTATAGACCCCAGAGCTCAGGACAGGTTAAAAAAATAAATAGACCATTAAAGAGACCTTAACGAAATTAAGCTTAGAGACCAACATAAAAGATTAGACAATGCTCCTGCCTTATGCACCATTTCATGCAAGAAATACCCCTCTGTTTCTTTGTGTAAACTCACCCCCTATGAAATTCTCTATGATGCCTCTCCTGCAGTAAGGGACCTAACCCCAACT